>NW_027506868.1:2569389-2836889 GCF_052324685.1 Brachyhypopomus gauderio
CTCACCCCAGGTTCCAGTTCCCGCTGCCCGTAGGCAGTCCACGTCGGTTCCTGTCCCCGCTGCCCGTCGGCAGTCCACGCCGGTTCCTGTCCCCGCGACCCTGGAGAGGTCGTCCACGCCGGTTCCTGTCCCCGCGACCCTGGAGAGGTCGTCCACGCCAGTTCCTGTCCCCGCGACCCCGGAGAGGTCGTCCACGCCGGTTCCTGTCCCCGCGACCCTGGAGGGGTCGTCCACGCCGGCTCCTGTTCCCGCTGCCCGCCAGCGGACCCTGCCTGTTCCCGCTGCCCGCCAGCGGACCCTGCCTGTTCCCGCTGCCCGCCAGCGGACCCTGCCTGTTCCCGCTGCCCGCCAGCGGACCCTGCCTGTTCCCGCTGCCTGCCGCCCGGCCGCGCCTGTGCCCGCTGCCTGCCGCCCGGCCGCGCCTGTGTCCCCAGAGACTGTGCTGCCCTCTATTGGGCCTGGACTCTTTGTGCCCCCTGCTCTGCCATGTGCCCCTGTCTCTTTGCCCATGTTCCCCTTGCTCCCATGTTCTGTCCCTGGTTTTGTGTTGGTCCCAGTCCCTGTGTGTGTGCCTGTTCGTGTCCTTGTGCCCGTCCCTGTGTCTGGTTCCAGTGGTGTCCTCTCTGTCCCGGTTCCCGTGTCTGTTCCCCAGATTGTGACCCACTTCGTTCCTGTCCCAGTCTCCGTCGTCCAGGCCGTGTTTGCCTCAATGTTTACCTCTGCCCTGTCCCCTGGCCTCGCTCCAGTGTCTGTCCCCAGTCCTGTCCTGTCCAGCCCTGCTCCTGTGCCTCGCCCTGGCCCTATCCGGTCTCCCTGTGTCCCGTGTCATGCCGTGTCCCAGGTCCCTCGTCCTATTTTGTCTGGTCCTGTCCCTCCGGTCTGTCCTGTGTCCGCTGTCCCTGTCCTGTCTGCCCTTGCGTGCCCCGGAGTGGCACGCTTTGAGGGGGGGTTCTGTCACGTAGGGCAACGCCCCCTCTCGTAGCTGTCACTCTGGGTTCCCTCATGTCCGTGTTCCCTGCCTGTTTGTCCCGCCCTGCTCGTTGGTTCTATGGATTCCTTGTTTGTTACCACGCCCCTGTGTCATTGTCATCACCTGTCCCTAGTTTAGTCCTGTGTATATTAGTCCCTGTGTCTCCCAGGTCTAGTTGTCGGTCTTTTTGTTTATGCCTGTGAGTTGTCAGATCTCGTTCATCGTGAGTACTGCCGTGTTGCGCCTTGTGTTACCCGTCACCCGTGTATTTTGCCTGCCCTTCCGTAGTCAGTCTTCCTTGTTGTTTTCTTTGTCCGTGTTCATGCCTTTGTACATTTCATGTCAGGATTGCCAACCCGTTATGACCCATGCCCGTTACATCGACTCTGCCTATGGAATTTCCTGTAATAAATCTCGCTCTCCTCAGCGCTTGTGTCCGCCTCCCTGTTCTGCCCCGCGCAGATCGTTACAGCATGCACTTTTATATTTTTTTAGTAGAAGGTGTAAAGACCTTGCGTATATATATGCGTAGACATCTGCAACCCAAATGGAACAGACGCAAAATATGATCTGCAAAACAATTCAGCTCGCCAGCCAACCAGATGTCGAATGAGAACATAATCTGCCTTCTTCCGATACTGCTACTAGTGATGTCATGATGATGAATTGGTCATGTAATAAATAACACATCTCACAATCACATGAGGGGAGTGGCAGGTGTAAATCTTGGTGACACATGAGGGCCTAAAATATTCTTAAAACATAAGATATATAAATAATGTTTTAAGAATATTATATAATTATAATTATATTATAATTATATAATATATAATTATCCAATTTTATTCTATCTACTTACAGTTTGACAATCGACATCTAAACAATTACAAAAATATAAGTAAATAAATTATTCAAACGTGTCTATTCAATCTTGGAATGTGAGGGCTTAAGTTAAGTGGAAGCTGTGAGCCCGTGTCTCCCCCAATTAAGAAAATGACATTATGAACCATTACTGGTCTACTTTTCTGATTGATGTGTATGTCGCTAGTGACTATTTTTTTACAGCTCAGATTCCGACTGTTTAACATTGACATATGATCGCGACACGCAAAAAGTTATGTCCAATAACTGTACGCGCCGCCGAGTTTCGTATTGTAGCTGTGACGTTCGGGCTACGCCAAGGATGAGACACAGAATCCCCGATTTTGTAGACAGACGTCACTTTTTAATGTCAACAGGTATTGCGCAATAGCGCACAAGAAACACACACGAGTCACACAACGTGCAGACTTGGACAACGACGAGCACAGGACACTGCGCGAACGCACATTAAATAGACAAACCACATTAGCCCCAAGTGATTACGAGACGTTTCACAGGTGAGACAGATAATCACACGACAAAAGACCCTAACCACGGAGATCCACTGACGCAGACAAAGCACAGGGACAACGTTAACACACGCCCAAAAGGGAGGGGCCGGGGTCCTCAACGTGACAGTAGCAGCGAAACACCACGATGGAAGGAAGTTATTACTATAAACCCTTTATAAACTTGCACTTCAGACATCCACAGCGCGTTGCCCCAGTATCACCAGTTCATACAAGTGACATCAAGGAAGTTTTCCTGTGTTTTATGTCAACACTTACATATTAAACAATATTATTTAGAGTTAGGAGAGGAATATTTTTTTCGGTGGCGGGGGGGGGGGGGGGAGTTAGGTAGGGCCCAGGTGTAATGTTCACAGTTCGCTACTGATGAAAATAGATTAGGACGCGCTGCGTCTTTTTCCCTGTATTCCATAGTCCTCTATGACTTCTTGTAGACCATGTTTATTAAAATTGGTAGGTATTTAGATGTCAAATTTGTATTGGAGCAGAGTGTTAAAATCTGTTGGAGTCCTCCCATAAGCAAAAAAAAATTAAAAAATTCTGCGTATCCATGGAGATCTGGCCAGGGGACAGCGTACATCCCAGAAATGTCACCGAGGAGCGATGAAATTCACACTTTTCCGCCTTCACATAAAGACTATGCTCCCGAAGGCGCTGTAACACAGCAGAGACGTGTTTGACGTGTTCTGAAACGGACGGGGAGTAAACCAGGATATCATCAATGTAAACGAATACGAAATCGTCTATCAGATCATGGAAAATGTCATCCATAAATGCTTGGAATACGGCGGGGCTGTTAGTTAGTCCATATGGCATGACAAGATACTCATAGTGCCCTCTGGCGGTAACAAAGGCAGTTTTCCACTCATCGCCCTCCCGAATACGGACCAAGTTGTAAGCGCTGCGTAAATCTAGCTTGGTGAAGATGTTCGCTCCCATCAAGCGCTCTTGCAAAGCAGTGATAAAGGGGAGAGGGTAGGCATATTTCGATGTAACTGCGTTTAGGGCACGATAGTCTATACAAGGGCGTAATCCCCCATCCTTTTTCTCTACGAAGAAGAAACCAGCAGCAACCAGGGAGGTGGATGGTCGAATGAACCCCTTCTGCAGAGCCTCGGTAACGTAGGACTCCATCGCCAGATCTTCAGGGCGTGATAGAGGGTAAGGTTTCGTTTTACGAGGTAAGGGGGCTCCAGGCAGGAGGTCGATTGCGCAATCACAGGGACGATGAGGAGGCAGACAACAGGCACTGTCCTTGTTGAAGACGTCCGCAAATGCACGATACTGAGTGGGGATGACGTCAGAGAGAGGTGTGTCTGGGCTTTCCACCGAGGATGACCGGAGTGGTAGGTGAATGCACTTGCTAAGACAACTGTCCTTCCACCGTACGAGTTCTCGTTTTTTCCAGGAGATTTCAGGGTCGTGCATGGACAGCCATGGAAACCTGAGTATGATGGGGTCTCGGGGCGTGGATATGAGGAAGAACTCTCTCATTTCACTGTGAAACAGACCTACACGTAGCTCCACGGGGCAGGTACGGAGTGTAATCACACCCTCTCCTATAGGCTGCCCATTCAGTGAATTTATTCTCAAGGGAGGATCTACAGGTACAGTGGGGGGGGTGTAAGTGGTAGGTGAGGTCCTGATCTATGAAATCGCCTGCTGCTCCCGAATCCACTAAAGCAGACAGGTTTGTATCTATGCCGCCCCAAGATATTAGTACGGGTAAGCTAACTTGACTATATTTTTTAATAGGCAGGAATGGCTGACATGTTAGTGGGGACCTGCCAAGCTGCACAAACTCGTCTGTCATCTGAAGACTCGGATCACGTACATGGGAAGGTGGCGCACAGGACGCAATGACAGGGATGTCGGTATTACTGGAGCGGTAGGTCAATAACAATTTGTCAACGTTAATGGACGCTTGAATGAACTCAGACAAGGTGAGGGCTTCACTTCGGCAAGCGAGTTCAACCTGAATGTCATTTCGCAGACCGCGGCGGAACACTGTTTTCAAGGCCGAGTCACTCCAACCGCTTCCTGCAGCCAGCGTACGAAACTCTCTCGCATACTCGGCAGCACTACGTTGTTCCTGTTTAATCTCGTAGAGCCGGTCTCCCACATCACGTCCGTCTGCGGGATGATCGAAAACAGCCCTGAGTACTGCGGTGAACTGACTCTCCGACTGGAGGGCAGGGTCTTGGCTTTCCCACAACGCTGTACCCCAGGCACCTGCTACTCCCGTGAGGAACGAAAGGATAAAGTGGACTCTCTGTAACTCGGCCTGGAACCGGGCTGGATGATGCGTGAAGTATATGGAACATTGCATGAGGAAATTTCGACAGCGATCAGGAGATCCATCGTAGCGCTCAGGTTCTGCCGCTGGAACACTCACGGAGGTAGAAGCAGAGGTTGTGACCAGGCGGACAGCTTCCTGGAGGGCAGCGATGTTGATTCCTTGACTCCGTATGATATCCGTGAGCTGGCGGACCGTTTCGGTGAGAGTCGCGATTGTTACTTCTGCTGGATCCATGTCAAGGCGAAGTATTTCTGTTACGAATTGACCAGGCAGAGAGGGATCCAAATGCGGAAGAACACCGCTTTTATTGAAATGAGACGCTGGTACAGAAACAGGCAGGGGAATCACGAGTACTAGGATAAGTAACAGCGTTTTCTTGGCGTGGTCAGGACGGTCCAGGGTCATACCGGGGGAGCAGAAGTCAGGAGGTACAGAGGGACTAGGCAGGGGACAAGGTCGGGGACGTAAGCGAGGGTCAGAACACAGGAGAGCAGACAGGTAATAGAACGGCTTGGTACGCGGCATGAGTCGGCAATACTTCGCGACTGAGACGTGCTGGGGAAGGTGTATAAGTGTGACTGAAAGGGGGCGTGGTAATGAGGGGCAGGTGAGGCTGGTTAGGGAAGATCAGGTGGCATTCCTTACAGGTGCACAACGTAGTTTTGCGTAACTGAACTGGCATTGTGCGGAGTGCTACAAGACAAATACTCCACACAGTGCGGAACGATTCTTGCCCAATAGTTTTGCCAGAACTACATTCTTATATAATGCTGTGTACGCGTCAAATTGGCTCGACGTCGGAGAGAAAAATATATATATAGAGAGAGAGAGCAGCGAGGACTAACAGGACGAACTGAGGTAAGTAAACTTAATCTAATTATGTTAACTACATACATGATATAGCTGATTGTTCGTTTTTCTGTAAGTCTGACAGTGAATAAAGGGTGTAGACTTGAAGCCCATACGAGCCTGTTACGGTTTTTGAAAACTGCCACCGTTGCTTTTAGCCAACATTAAGCTAATGTAGTTGTGCACAGTTGGTCATATGGAACCAAGTCCCTTTATATTTGCTGTAATAATATAGTCTAAACTTTCAGACAAATATAATCTATAAACTTTGAAAAGAAACATTAAACATTTTTAAACATGGCTAGTTGGCATAAAACCGCTAGCCCTTGGATAATGCTATCCATAGGCTAATGATAGCCATTTGCAAAAATAAAATAATTCCAGTCTGCTATTTTTTGTAATTGTATTCTGACGATTATTTTTGTGTTTTCATGAATTTGTTTTAAACTGGGACAGAAAATGGTGTAGGTGTCCTTTTAGAGGTTTTGTTTTAGTTTTGGGCGGGAAAGCGCGTGCGCGCATTCTTCCACTTGTTAAGAGACGGTTAACGTCAAAACAAAAAAAGCGGGAAGCATGCGCACCAATCGGTTCAACAGATCATACGCCTGTGTAAAAATGGAAGAAACTAACTCGCCACTAAACCCATTAACTTATCTGAGTGAAATGTTTGAAGTAGTCTAAAAGAAAAATGTTGACTCTTGGTGGTAATCTGTGTCTCTTCTCTTTCTGAACAGATTAGAAAATCCACTTGAGAACGTCACTGACAGATTGTTCTGCAGACACAGGTGATATGAATTATAACGATTATGGTAATTTAAGGAGGAGGGCTAAGAAAAGAGTGGAAAATATATTGCAAAAAATAAGAATGGAAGAACAACACCAGGACACTGATGATTTTAGCAATGAGGTCATTGATTGGACAGAGCCTACTAGGGAAGGCTGTCTTGAAGATGTTAGAGAACCCCTTGATAGCCTAATTGAAGAGGTGGTGCGCACTAGGGAAAGATGTAATGAAGGAATAAGCGAACCCCTCGATAACCCGATGAAAGACATGGTGCTCAATAGGGAAGGATGTCTTGATGGAAACTGCAGTGGCTGTAGTGGTGAAAATATGAATACTGACCATGAAGGTTTACTAAAAAGCCTAACTGACTGGGCAGTTAGGTTTGGTGTGTCTTTGGTGGCACTTTCAGCCTTATTAGTAATCCTCAGGATCCACTTTCCCTTCCTACCAAAGGATGGAAGGTCGCTGCTCAAAACAAAGACTGACTACAAAGTGGAGATGCTTGCTGGTGGCTCATTTTACTATTTTGGTGTAGTGAATACTGTCCGAAAAAAGTTCACTAGATTATTCTCATCTTTTCCAGATGGCCATGTATTTCAGTTGCAGCTAAATTTTGATGGATTGCCTCTCTTTAAAAGCTCATCCATTCAGTTTTGGCCCATTCTAGGCAAATTACTAAAGATCTCCAAGAAGCCTTTTGTGATAGGACTGTTTTGTGGGAAAGCAAAGCCAGAAATGCTGTCTGACTACTTAAAACATTTAGTTCAAGAGTTTAAAAGCTTGAGTACTGGCTTTGCATTTCAAGGCAAGACATTATTCTTGAATGTTTGTTCTGTGGTTTGTGATGCTCCAGCAAGGGCATTTATCAAAGGTATCAAGTCCCACACTGGATATTATGGCTGTGATAAATGCTTACAAAGAGGAAAGTACAAAAATCATCGCATGACTTTGACTTTTCCTGAGTCTGCTTCAACCTGTAGAACTGATGAGTCTTTTAGATTAGCAACAAATGAAGATCACCACCATACTCATTGTCCTCTGGTACATACTGGCATTGATGTGGTTGCTGGTTTCCCCCATGATTACATGCACCTGGTGTGTTTGGGTGTCATGAGACGTCTTCTTGAACTGTGGGTTGGTACTACTGGCTCTTTGCATACCAAAATTTCATCGCTTCAGGCATCTTTAATCTCTGACAAATTATTAGCATTGGCACATGATATTCCTTCAGAATTTGTCAGAAAACCTCGGCCACTTACTGAGAGGCACAGGTGGAAAGCAACAGAGTTGCGCCAATTTTTGCTTTTCACTGGGCCTGTAGTTTTGAGAGAAGTCTTGCTGCCTCAAGCATAACTTCATGCTTCTGTCTGCTGCTGTCTATATTTTGGCTAGCCCACTGTATTGTTTGCAGATGAATGAATTGGCTCATTATTTTCTTGTCTTATTTGTGGAGCATTATGGCTTGCTTTATGGTAAAAACCAAGTAGTGTACAACATTCATGGATTAGTGCATCTGGCAGGTGATGTGAAGGTACATGGCCATTTAGACAGTTTCTCTGGGTTCCCTTATGAGAACCTTTTGGGTGAGCTTAAGAGAATGATCAGGAAGGCGGACAATCCTCTAGCACAGGTTATCCGCAGGTTATCTGAACAGGAACAAAGTGGTTGGGATTTTGATTCATCCAGTGAGCAAGAGACAGTTTTAAAATGTCCACATCAAGATGGGCCAGTACCAGAGATGCTTTTGGGAAATGTCAGTCAGTTCAAGCAGTTGACAGCTGATGGGGTCATTCTAAAAACATCAAGTAAAGATGACTGCATTGTCATTGATGGCAAAGTTATTTCTGTGCAGAAGATAGAGTCTATGCCATGTACCAAGAGTACAGAGTCAAGGAAACATTGTACAAGTACCCACTTGACTCAAGGGAGCTGGGAATATTCCTTGTATCCCACTTGTCCCCTGTGATTCACTGTGTAGAGATTGTAAGGTCTATGCAAAAGTATGTGCGATTGCCTTTGGGAGACAAGTTTGCAGTGTTCCCTCTTCCTCACACAAATTAATCCCATTTACTTTTTTGTCTTTGAACATAGTTGAATATAGTTGTTAGCCTGCAACAAATTCTCATGTTTTAAGTGCAGTATTAATGTTGTCCTTCATTATTTTAGGTTTTTGCTGGCTCCTGCACATTCATTTATTAAAGTACAATTAAGTTGTACAATTGTTACATCATTATCCTATATTCTCATTTTGTATTATCTCATCTTATATTAGGAGATGTTTCACATTGTTATTTTTGAGTCTAAAAATGAAGTAGAAGTTGTGCCTGAAATATGGGTAAAAAAGAACACCTGTTTTTGGCCACCATACAAACGGGAAGAAATTGTAAAAGCAGTACAATCATAAGAACCACCTGGAGTAAGTTGGATTCCGTACAAAGTGCGCACAATATTAAGTAAAGGTATGAAGAACTATACTTCATTTACTAAATACAGCCAATGTATTTAAAATTTTCCCTTTTTATATTCACTGCATTCATTTTTACTTTCACAGCTACATATGAGGAAGCAAGAATCAAACTTCCAGAAGCTGAACGATTCACAGATTTGACTGATTCAGAAGGCTCTCTACACAAACGCAAACGAAGAAGGCAGTATGTTGGAGAAGGATCAAAGCAAACGTCTGTGTGAATCTCATGTCATTCATTCCTTCCTATTTAACTTTTTTTTTGTAATTCAGGAAGAAGAATCCAATACTTTAGGATTTTGAGGACAGTGAAAGTGAGAGGGAGGAAACATCCACACTTCCCAAACCTCCAGTACTGGCAACTTCAAAGATGCTGTCTCTCTCGCGCTCCCTGCATTCACAATGTAAGAACATCTAATATGTCAATTTGTGTTATTTTTCATTGTTTGAATAATAACCCATACATGCTTGTATCTATAGCTTTATGAAGGAACACCAGTCAGTATTTCAGTCAGAATGTATAAACTGTTTATTTCTAATAGTAACTAGTAATTCCCATTTGATGTGTAATCATAGACACTGTGAGTACTTTTAAAGTCTGTTTAATAGTATTCTAATTCTAATTCATCAATCAGCTGGTCTGAATCCCCGTGGACAGAGGTTTTCATCTGAAGATGTTGGCAGTGAGTGGTTACCTTTTGAACCTTATCATTCACTGTATTTGCTTTACATTGTACCTGAAAAGACTTTGAAATATTTGAGCTTTTTTAATGTTTACATAAACTATTGTCAGGTTTATAAAAGCTACAGTATATCAAAATATTTATTTGAAAAAATGTACATTTAAGAAACCAATCTATGGTTCAACATGTGTTTAAAAAATTCAACACATTGACCAAATTTAGTATAGTTGGAAACTTTCTGCCATTTTAACTCTCTCTATATGTACTGTCACCCATTTCTTGTACTGCCTGTAGAGTGTCCTGGAGAAAGGTTCAGCGGACCATCTAATGTTCCACCTGTGACGGGCGGTGTGAGCAACTGAAAAGGAAGCGATCACGCCAAGTCTCAGGGAAAAAGGATGGTTTAATAGAAAGTGTGCAAACCAAAACCCGTGCAAAAGATCCAAATTAAGGATATAATGACCAGCGGTCAACTGGTACAAAGACAACATATATAGGCAAACAAACGACCCTCAGGTGAGACGGATCACGGGCTCCGCCCACCTGAGGGACGCACATAACGTCACCAAACAACAACAACAGCTGATGTGGACGGAGGCGGCCGGTAGGGGGCCGCCTCACCGTGACAGACCCCCCCACCAAGCCGCACTCCCCTCCACTGGGTGTGTGGCACACAGCGGCTGCACACAAAACACGAAGGGGCAGGAAGGCAGAGACAGGCAGGAACACACCTCCTGCCGTCCGGGAGCTGGAACATAAAACACACAACATTAAACAGCTCACCTCCCCGGGCGGGACCCTGGACCGACCGGGCCGTTAACACAAAACCACGCCCCAGTCGGTCACAGGGCCCTCACGCCCTAACCGGCCTTCAGCCGGTGAGCCCCACAGGTGTGAGGACGAGGGGCTACGGCTCCTCTCTCGTCCCTCGTGTATGTGTGTGTGTGCAGGCTACCTCTCCAAGGCGTGGCTACTTCACCTCCTGGACCTACCTCCTCCCAGAGCTGACCCCTGCCTTCTGCTAGGGGTCACCCCAGCCTCCTGGGGAGCCAACCCCTCCCGGGGCCTCTCATCGCAAGGTGGACTCCTCCACCCAACCCAGGAACGCCAGAGACCGAGGCCCAGAGCACCCCCGACGCGGGCTAGGGAGCAGCCCCCAGGGCCTCCTGGTCACTCCGGGCAGGAGGGAGGATCTCCTTCCTCAGCAGGAGCTTTTCAGACCGGAGCCCCATGGTCCCCAGACATCCGGGGGCCCCAGCCCTCTAGGGAGGGGCTCTTCATGACCGGGCTCCGGTCATCCCACAACACAAGGGGGCTCCTGCCAGGTGGAGATCCCCACACAAGGTCCAGGAACACCGCCAAGGAGAAGCACCTGCACAGAGAACAGCACGCACACACACACACACACACACAACACAAACGCACCCTACCCTATTCAGGGCCTCCCTCGGGAGCGACGCCCTCCGTGCCACACCCCATGGCACGGGACCACAGCCGGTCCCCCCCCAAACACACATTCAAGGGGAGGAGCATGCGTGGAATTACACGCAAACAGTTGACAACACGCTAGGACACAACACACACACAAAGACTAGACAAACAAAACTGTGTACAAACAACGAACGGAACGGGACCCATACGTGCACGCTCGTTAGACAGTGACGCGCTGCTCAGGTTCGCAGTCGCTCCCCCACATTAAACACAAGACGACGGGGGAGCGAGGCGACGGTGATGAGCGGTACCCGCGTCACACATGAAACATTCAACACAAACACAAATGAGCGAAGTACACTGACCAACGTTACCATTCATACGTACACATTAACACCACACAAGACGAAGAGCATACCCAGGGAGACTGCCCTGGTCCTCGCCATGCCACACATACAACACGAGCACGGCGGAGCTCTTCACAAAACACCACGCAGACAAACACCACGAGACATGACCACGAACGAAGGAGAAAGAAAAAGAGACTCGGCGGCTTCCGAAGGGTGGCTGGTCATTCTGTGACGGGCGGTGTGAGCAACTGAAAAGGAAGCGATCACGCCAAGTCTCAGGGAAAAAGGATGGTTTAATAGAAAGTGTGCAAACCAAAACCCGTGCAAAAGATCCAAATTAAGGATATAATGACCAGCGGTCAACTGGTACAAAGACAAGACATATATAGGCAAACAAACGACCCTCAGGTGAGACGGATCACGGGCTCCGCCCACCTGAGGGACGCACATGACGTCACCAAACAACAACAACAACAGCCGCTGTGGACGGAGGCGGCCGGTAGGGGGCCGCCTCACCATGACACCACCAGAAATGATGGAAGACGATGAATGTAATTTGACAAGAAGGCACATCAGTATACCTTGTACTTTTGTCATACTGGTGTTGTATCCATAATTTGAAATATTGCATGCAAGCCTCAATTCTGCCTGATTCTTGAATTAGAGATAATCATGGTGTCACTACAGTGCTCAAGGTATCAGGGTTATCAGTACCTTGTGCTTACAGATTTTCCTGGCAGTCACTGTAGTAAACCTTAACAGATGTTGCCCTTAGATGTTGCGTTGTTTGTCTTTGTTAAGTGCCATTGGACAAATGTAAACTCTGATCCTTTTTTCTTGTACTCGTTTGCAGTGATTAATACAAGAAATGTAGCTACGCAAACCAGTGCCCGAAGTGCAGACTTCAATGAAAGTGAGCATTAACCCTGATGAGATCCAGGCGTGGTCTACATTCTTGGGGTCCAGCTGGGTGTGGGGGACCCATTGCAATTTTTGTTAAAATAATCAGCAGATTCAGCCCAATTGCAAGTAAAATAAACAATACATATGTTAAATTAGTTTGCTCTCTTATTAATTTATTAGTTACTTTTTTATTAAAATGTAACACAATAAGGAAATCAATCATAAATCATGCTGGCTGACAGGCTGGTCCTATGGCTAGCTGCTCACGGGCTGGTGCTAACGGAGCTGGCTGCTGCTCATCCTCCTTTTCATTATCAGTATCAGACTCTGATATTTCAGAAATGTGATCCTGAAATTTCCTCTTCTGAATCATCATCAAAATCCTCTGTCTCTTCCAATATCAGCTGTAAGGCAGTCTGAACTGAGAATTGCTTTGCCATCTTTTATAGCATTTTTAGCATTTTTAGCATCATGTCCCCATGATTGGGTGAAACACACACAAACACACACATACACACACACACACACACATACACACACATACATACACAAACATACAGGTCCAGAGAGGAGGGAGGGATAATGAGGGCTGAGAGAAAAGATGCTTCTTTCAGATCTCACCCCTTTGTCTCTATAGAGATTCTTCGTCCACTGTCTGACAATATGCAATCAACCCCTGATGTGACAACCATCAAAAGTGTTGATGGTTGCCCACCCTTGCATGCCAAACACCTCTGTCCTTTGTTTGTATATCCTTTAAAGTCATACAGACGACTATCAACTACCCAACCCAATGTTGATTGCCCACTTTGACTAGCCCAGGGCCCAGTGGACCCTGGACCCTGTATGTAATACAAATGTGAAGGGGGGGGTACGGGGGGGTGGTCATTGAAAATATTTTCTGACTTATGTTGCTCACGGAAAATGAGCCAAGGACCAATGAATCTCAGTTTGAAAAAAAAAAAATTGTAGAATTTTTTTAAGCTGATTTTTTCAAAATGGGTCCCACAGACCCTTGGACCATATAAGGGTTAAACAACCATCCAAACGGTCTGAAAATCCAATGAGAATTAACCCTAACAAGACTAAAAAAAAAACATTTTCACTTTTTCTTTTTAAAGCACACACATCAAATAAAGAGATCATATCTTCTAATGTCTTTGTCTTAGCTGTGATAAGAAACATCCTGACAAATCAAGAAATCATCAAGGAACAGTTGGGCATATTGGTGAAGCTAGTATATGAATTAAAGGGGACAGCAGAAGAGAGCCAATCTTTACCACCAGACACTCTTCCAGTTACAACGCTTGAAGATCTGCAGGTTTTGGAGGGGCAGCTCCAAGATCAGGAATTCAAGAAAACTATGGTAAGGTATATTTGCATAACATCATTAGGGGTGTAAAGGTGTGATTGTTCAGTTCATAAGGTTATCAAGTTGCACAAGGCATCAAAAGTGATTACGTTTCAGAACTACAATGTGTAATTTCTATACAATAAGAACTGTGTCTGAAAACTCAAATATCTGATTTCAGACCTTAGATTTTACTTGAAGTTGTATGCTCACCAGCCACCTTATTGGATGTACTACAGTGTGTAATTGTAGCACTACAAAGTGCTAATATATGATAAGTGCAGTATAATGTGGATAAGTGGAAATTCTTGATGTACCCAATAAAATAGCTGGTAACTAGAATTGTAAGTAAAAGCTAAAGAGAGGTAGACAGTATCTAGGTCCAGATTATTACATTAACCTCACAGTTACAGCACTGGGTATATATTTCCTGTCCTGTCATATTTGCTCCTTGTGAGTCCTTGCTTACAAGATTTTGCCTCATCTAACAGACAACTACTTTAGCTCAAAGAGGGGGTACAGCAGTCAAAGACACTGTTTGGAGGATCATGGGATGTCTTTTGACGAATGAGGTTGCCAAACAGATTAACTGGAAAGGAGCCAATGGCAAAGCAGCATTCAAGAACCTCACTCTTAAAGGAGTAATCAATGGTGAGTCTTGTCAATTACATGCTGTGATACAAACCAATAGCTACTCCCAACATTTTATACAGAGTGATCGGCCATGGGGGTGTACAGTTGTCAGCCACCAACATACAAGGCCAGGAAAATGCATCCGTCCATCCATTATCTGTATCACTTAATCCCGCTGGTCGGGGTCACAGGGGGGCCCAGCATCCCAGCATCTCTGGGCAAAGGCAGGGTACACCATGGACAGGTCGCCAATCAACCACAGAAAATGCATCCACATCTCTGCAAACTATTTTTGTCTTTTTGTTCCTTTGAATTAACTGACTAGTAAATGAATGAATGTGTAAATTCACACATTGTAAACATGCATCAGTAGTTACCACGCGTGGCTTGGAGGGATGAGCGAGGCGTTGTGTTTTTAATGTAAATGTTTTAATAAAACTCACAAGTAACATGAAACACGAACAGGGAACACACTCAATACTCGATAGAGACGAGCACAGAGACTACAGACTTTAAATAGCAGACACGTAGCCTAGAGTGTAACATTACGATAATGAGGTGAATGAACAGACGCACACTACCAACCGCACAGTAACTACATGTATGGGCACAAACAAACGGACTACACATACACACGCCCAAGGCGAGGGTCCTGGGGCTGCAACGTTATGAGAATTAATGCCCAATTTCTTAGTTTTGTGTCAGATTGCTTTATGAAGTGTAAAAAATTGTTGACAGACCTTTTGAGTTCTCTGTGTAGAATAAGTAATTCATTTGCAACAGCATTGTTTGTGAAAAGTTACTTTAGTGTGCCTTTAAAGATTTATAACAACTGTTTTTATGGTACTAATCAACACATGGCCATTTCCAATTTGTCTTATTTTAGAAGCGGTAAGAAGAAATCGCTTGACTGGTACAGCAACAGACAGCGAAATTGAGCAGTGGGTTAGGAGATGGCTCCATCTTGCTGGAGACAGAGATGGAGGACGGCGTGCCAGGCAGCGAAATGACAGCTTTCAAAAAAAAAAGACGTTTTTTCTTTCTAAGTGCATCTATGCAGACATTTTTACATCCTACCTTATTTTAATAAATTTAAATAGCAAAATCAGTATTTGTCTGTTATTATGTAGAATTTACTCATCAGGTTTTAGGTGGTTTGATGGGGGATGGCAGTAACTGTGTTCATCTGATTCCTTTAAGGTTAGCAAATTGTAGTGAGTAGTTTTTGTCCCTATAAGATGGACACATGCCTAAAACACATATATATAAATACAATATTTATATATGTATAAATATTTATGTGCTGGGAAATATTGAAATGGACCTTGAAAGTGACGTACAAGTGCTTTAACTCCACCTTATAAAGGTGTATGAACCCTGCAAACACGACTTTGTTCATTGCGCTGAGGCGCGACGCGCGGAAGTTACAAAATTTGAGAGGTGCACGACCTCGCGAATCGACAGCGCGCGAGACCCTCGCGCACGGGCGGAACCACAGCGTGATTACTTCATTTTCGCCGCGGGGACCCTCGCGCCGCTCGCGACGCGTCAAGTATAAACCAGGCTAGGGGTGACCTGCAATAGCCGCTGATTCGACTAGAGTCGACTATACCCCCTAGTCGACTATGAACGTCATAGTCGAATGTACCATTCTAACTGCATGGGGGTGCCCAAGGATGCAGCTAAGCATTAGTTGTTACATGAAATGTCTTTGTTTTCGTTATATATAACCTTTTGTCATATAAAATCATACTAATTTCTGTTAATAAATATTTAAAAATTATGTTTGCGCATTAACAATAGGCATCTTCCTTACTACACATCAATAAATCACACCCTGCTGTTGCACAATCCAAACGAGCGGAGCTGAACACGCTGCAGAATACGCGCAGCATCTGACGAGATTATAATGGCTACTAAAAACCTTCAAAAGTATTTTGAAAAACAAGGATGAATCAAACAAAGTAAAGTACAAGTTATGTCATCAACGTCTTTCATTTCGCACGACAACAACCAACATGGTATACCATTTAAAACGCGTAAGGCGAAAAAAAAAAACGTTTGTCGTTTCAGTCGTGTCGTCTCGTCTCGTCGCGGTGCGTCTCGGCAAGTAGGCCTATAGCCTAAACATTTTTTGTTGTTTGCTTTTAAACCCCGTTACTTGAACCTTTCCTTGTATTATTTTGCTGTTGTGTGGCAATTTTTTTATATTTTCAGGCAGGCATATTTTATTTAAAATATTTTTGACTTTTTGCACAGTGCCTGTCTGAAAGTTCGATATGCGCAATGCGCACTGACGGTTAATGTTCTCTAATGTTTCATTAAAAAAATAAATAAGTAAATAAATAAAAGCTGAATAAAGCCAACCTACCGTGTTTATTCATTTATCTGAGTGTTTTAGGTTTTTACTTTGAAGAGGAAAAAAGTCCTGAATGAGAACGGGATCCCGTTTAAGGTGCTCTAAATAAAAAATAAACCCGATTCGACTATTAGTCGACTAAAGGGAAAAGCTGACGAATCAGATTCGACTATGAAAATCCTTAGTTGAATACACCCCTAAACCAGGCTTTAATTTTTCTCCGCGGGTAGACGGGCCACGGGCCGGATCAAGTTCATCGGCCGCCAGTTGAATAGCCCTGCTATTCACCGTATTTCGCCACGCCCACTTTCAAGTGTGCGTTTCTTCCGCCTTTGTGTTAGAACTTCCAGTCAGCTATTTTCGCATTAGTGTACACTACTACATTTTAATGATTTTTTTCATAAAATAGGCATTCTTGTCTATTTACTTCTTTACTTAATTACTTAAAATTACAAAATGAATGCAAGGAAAAGATGTGGCCACTGATAAAATAGTTACTTATCCAGGGTGGCCGCGGGTCCTTAAAAAGTCTTAAATGCTATTAAATTTCATTTTTGTCAAATAAGGCCTTGAAAAGTCTTATTTTGTCTTAAATTTTCAACCACAATGTCTTAAATTTGCGGAGCTAAATTTAGGGATGAATAATTCCGTTAGAGGTGTGTTGAACTTAAATATTGCTCGCAAGTATTTCGGGCTTAACGAGCACCGGTAGTTGTTGGACTGGCGGGATCATAATTTCATGCGGGCTGTATGTACGTTAACGTCTGTTCGGAGAGATGGGGAAATGCAAACTTAGCCAGAAATGGTTGGAAGACCCGACATATTCTTGGTGGCTCAGAGCTGTCACAGATACCAGCGAGGCTCGTCAGCAGCAGCCTGCAATATCTACGTTTTGCCCAACAAGAGAACCATTCAGTCGAGCTGCTCAACGTCGCATTCATGCTGTAGGCTATGCGGCTCTACCAATACTTTGAAGGCTTAGGTAATATGGGCGCTAAAAACAGTTAAGGGTCACCAGTCATACAGATCCGACAAAGGAATTGACTCATTGTTTAAAACCATGTTCCCTTCATTGTTTAAAACCATGCCGCCTTCAAGTCTGGTTTATACTTTCGCGAGTGACCATAGCGCGTGAACCTCCGCGAACGGCGGGACCGTTGCAGTGTTGTCCGAAACGATATATGTGTTAGTATAAAGAAACACTCCTCAAAAACAGGGGAAGGAACATTTACCTGACCAATTTAATGTTACTTTGTGTTCCAAGTTTGACAAGTGCTGAAATTTAGGCTAAAGTACTTGAAAATGCTTGAAATTGTAACTCAGCGGTCCCCAAACTACGGCCCGCGGGCCGGATACGGCCCGCCTCCACATTTGACCCGGCCCGCCTCCACATTTGACCTGGCCCCCGGAACACCCCCTCCCCCCTACCCCCAGGGAAAAAAATACTGCTCCTTGTGAAAGAGAACGTAATGGCGAAAAGGTTAGGTAAGAGAAAAATGTATTCTGAATGTAGGGTATTTAACCTGCAGTGGACAAACGATTATTTTTTTGTTCAATGCAAAGAAAAGGCTGTTTGTCTCATCTGTAAAGAGGCGCTTGCGGTATTCAAAGAATACAATCTACGACGGCACTATGAATCCCGTCACAAAGACCAGTATGATAGTTTGCAAGGCCAAATGCGGGCAGACAAACTGTTAAAGTTAAAAAGTGGACTGTTAGCTCAGCAGAATACATTTGTACGCCAAGCTCAGCTGAACCAGTCATCCGTTCGGGCCAGCTTTCGGGTTGCTCAAATTATAGCAAGCAGCGGTAAACCTTTCACGGATGGAGAGTTTGTTAAGAAATGTTTGAATGCTGTCGCGGAGGAAGTGTGTCCCGAGAAGAAAGATGTCTTCAATGCAGTGAGTCTGTCAGCGAGTACAATCACCAGACGCATCGAAGAAATCGGGGGTAATGTGTATGTACAGCTGCAGCAGAAGACAAAAGAATTTGACTTTTTTTCATTAGCATTGGATGAGAGCACGGATGTGCAGGACACAGCGCAGCTGGTAATTTTCATTCGTGGAGTTAACGCAAACTTTGAGATGAGCGAGGAGTTGGCAGCCCTCCAAAGTCTCAAAGGGACTACAACGGGGGAGGATATTTTCGGCAAAGTATGCCAAACCATGAAAGACTTGGACCTGGACTGGTCAAAGCTTGCCAGCATTACGACTGACGGGGCTCCTAGTATGGTGGGCGCGTCTCGGGGTCTAACAGGACGCGTGAAGCGGGAGATGGAAGAGCGGGGTCTCACCGCCCCGCTACAAGTCCACTGTTTAATTCACCAGCAAGCACTGTGCTGCAAAGTGTTGAAGTGGGATTCTGTCATGAAGGTTGTGGTGTCATGCATAAACTTAATCAGAGCAAAGGGACTTAAACACAGGGAGTTCCAACAATTCCTGTCTGAGCTGGAGTCTGCGCACGGCGACGTGCTGTATTACACAGAGGTCCGATGGCTGAGCCGGGGCAGAGTTTTGAGGCGTTTTTACGAGCTGCTACCTGAAATTAACGCATTTCTTCATTCAAAAGACAAAACGGTCCCAGAGCTGATGGACCCAGAGTGGAAATGGCACCTGGCATTTTTAACAGACGTGACAGAAATTCTGAACAGCCTTAACTTGCAGCTACAAGGCCATGTCCTCCGTGCAGTCTGACAGCAGACATCACACACATGAGATCACACTCATCATGTGACCTTCCCCTTCCAGCTGTGGTCAGGCCAGCACGTCCAAAAACTAGCGCTGCTTTTGGAGCAAGTGAAAAAGCACAACTTCGTCCATCTCCCTGCTACCCAAAACCTCTCTGCAGAGAACCCAGCGGTCCCGTTCCCAACTGAAAAGTGCGTGGAGGCACTGGAAATGCTCAAGGCGGAGTTCGGTGTGCGATTCCGTGAACTACATGTTCATGCAAAAGAAATCCGTCTTTTCCAGAACCCCTTTGTTGCCGACATCGATGAAGCCCAGCCTTCTTATCAGTTTGAGTTGGCCGAGTTACAGAACTGTGATGTTCTGAAAGACATGTTCAAGCCCAACAGTCTTATTGACTTCTATGCCGCACTCCCAAACGACACGTACCCTAACATAAAAAAACACGCAATGAAGATGTCCACACTTTTTGGAAGCACGTATATCTGCGAACAAACATTTTCGCACATGAAACTCCTGAAAACTTCGCTGAGATCAAGATTGACAGATGAACATCTGCATCAGTGTTTGAGACTGGCTGTGACTAGAATGGAACCTGACATTCAACTTCTCACCAGCCAAATGCAGGCCCACAGTTCACACTGATGAACATACATAGGTAAGCTCACTTTTCTGACTTGAATGAGTCATTCTGAGTATAAACAAATATGATCATAAAATCTACTGGGATAAAATGCATAAAAAATGTATTGTGCTGTGTAGGTCACAAGGAAGTTGATGAGAGAGGAAGGTATCTACAAGCCTTCTAGAACCTACAATCTACAAAAGGATTATAAGGAAGGAACACGAGAACTTTGAGGGACTACTCATATGAGTCATTTAAGGAAGAAATTCTGTTCTGACAACTTTACCTGTTAAGATGTGCACGGCACAACAGAAAGTTAATGTTCCACAGACTTTTTTTTTTTCTGTGAAGAACCCAGAGAGCATTTTTTGGTGTTATTTATTTTAATAATGGTGTTATTTTTTTCTTAAATAGTGTTATTTAGTTGGTTAATAGTGTTATTATTTATTACCAGACTTTTTTCTGTGAAGAACCCAGAGAGGATTATTTAGTTATTATTTCATAAATATTGTTATTTATTTTGTTAATGGTTAATATTTAGTTTGTTAATAGTGTTATTGTTTATTTCTTGACTTTTTTGTGTGAAGATCCTGGAAAGTGTTATTAATGTTTGGTTATGTGTCGCTTTCTGAAAACAATAAATGTTGCAGCACCCCTGTGATTGTCAAACTTTTCTGTTTCAAACTGACCCCGGCCCCCCATCAGAGAAGAGAAAAGTTATTTGGCCCTCGCAGGAAAAAGTTTGGGGACCCCTGTTGTAACTGCTTGATTTCACAATAAATATCTGTCTGACTGAACAGTTCTCTTTACGTTAACAAATACGAGCCTCTTGTAATTCCAGGACGAAACATGAGAGAACGTGAAGACGTTAAGATTGGGCGTTTTGAAAATAAACAACCATTAAATAATGTGATAAAAAAGCGAATTATTTCGAATCATTTCGAGTATATGTATAAATATTTTACTTATTTAAGTTTAATGTGCTGGGATATATAGAAATGGACCTTGAAAGTGACGTACAAATGATTTAATTCCATCTTGTTACGGTGTATGAACCCTGCAAACATGACTTGGTTAATTGCAAGCCGCTCGCGCATGGGCAAAACCACCGCGATTACGTCATTTTCGACGCAGCGGCTGACGAGCGGCTCGCGCGCTGTCGTACACCTCTCGAAATTTGTAAAAACTTCGCGCGCGCCGCGCTTCAGCGCAATTAACCAAGTCATGTTTGCAGGGTTCATACACCTTAACAAGATGGAATTAAATCATTTGTACGTCACTTTCAAGGTTAAGTATAAACCAGTTATAATAATAATTTACTTGCTGAACAAGCCGAAGGGAAAGCAGGAACCCTGATGGCCAAAGTGATCACAAAATCAAACATCCTTAGAAAGAGTTTCAGAGAAAAAGTAGTAGAACTGAAAGGGGTTGAGCGTGAGCTGGAGTGTGGATCAGAAAAACAGGAAAATGGCCTAGTGTGTGTGTGTGGTATGATGCTGTTGTCAGTGTTTGAATTTTGTTTTGTATAAAGTTTCATTGTGTATACTGTAGGCCTACAGTGAAAAAAAATGTAATTTGTGTCTTGTATTGTCCGTCTTGTGCATTAACATTTGAAGTTTTCAAGCAGCTAGATTAATTAATGTAAATAATCAGTTGGTTTTTGTGCTTTATTTTAACGTGTATGATCTTGCGAGTTGGTCTTAATTTTATTTGGAAAACGGTATTAAAAAGTCTTAAAATGTCTTAATTTTCCCTTGGTCAAACCTGTAGACACCCTGCTTATCTGATAGCCTCACAAGCACCCAACGCGTTTGCTTCATCGGAGCTTCATAACCGAGCCATTTCTCGGGATAAGGATGATCTGGTGTTGGGTTTCCCCTCCACAAAATGATCAGAGCAGACGTTTGGGTGGATGTTTTAAATTTAGCACCTTCAGCCTTAGACGCAGGCAGTGGCGGCCCCTGACAAATATCTCAGGGGGGGCAATTGTTGTGATGACATCCAAGGTGACCTCACAAACAATTTTAAACATGGAGAGGCCAGATTTACCATTAATTAAATAAACTGAATCTTTCCCACTCAATTTCTGTATTCTCAGACAGCATTTTATTTTGGGTGTTGCATTTTTAAAAATTTTTTTAAATTTTTACTAATTACATTAATCACTTGTACTGAAATTTTGCTCGTCTCTCTTTAAAACCAGCAAAGTCGTCCATGCGATGTCTGTGCCAGTACCGCCATTTGGATGGAACAGAATGCAGGGATAGCAGAACAGGGCGCTCGCTACTTCACAGCCCGCTAGCCATGTTTTCCGTTCATACCAGTTAAGGGAAAAACCCCGGTTATATGTTTTTCCTCCCTTTGTAGACACTTGCTTTATGCTTAAATTTGGCCTCGGTGGCCCTAATTCCTTAGTTGCTAATTTGTCGTCATTGTTACGACGAGAGAATGGCACTTCTTTTAATGACACGATCGAGTTTTTCTGTGTTGAAGGAACGCTGTCCATGTTGAGCAGATTGCGAACTTCCGTAATTTCCCTACGTAACGTCTGACGTAAGCACGTTGGGGCGAGCCCTCCCGGAACCCATAGACATTGCATTGCAGCGCCTACACTTTGAAAAAAAAACTTTTAACATGAGAGTCTACGAGAGCAGTCGGGGCGATTTACAGTTAGACTCAAATCGCCCCAAAAAAGGCGGGACTACAGGGAACGTCATCGCTGATTGGACAATGGCATTCAGAGGCAAGAGACGCTGTCCAGTAGAGTACAGACATAGCTAGTGAAATACCGTGATAGAATGAGAGAAAAAAAAAAACCTCCTTTTTATCCTGGTGGGGCGTCGCCCAATCGCCCTAATGAACAAGCCGCCACTGGACGCAGGTCCTCTTCTTTGGAAGGCGGTGGATATAAGTTATAAGGTGCCCCGCAACACTCAGATCTTTTCGAGTTGTGTTCGTAACACTGTTGGTCAAGCACTGCTACATCTTCGTGCTGCGCGGTTTGTTTACAAGCCCAGCGAGCCGCTAATACTTTTAAAACCGGCGTAGTGGAAAACTGGAGACTAGCGGTATGAAGTATCTGTGATATTGTGATTGTGATTTGAGTCTCGTTGGTGAGACGCGGTTCTTCTGTCACACGTTTGGAATAAACCACATACGAGGTTCAGCAAAGGCACCGCACACGACTGAGGGAGGTTTAAAAACTACTGACACTGTCTGTTCTTTTCTTCCTAAAAGTGAGCGCAGGTCAGTGGCGTTGTAACGAGTGTTGATAACGGAGTTTATCCACTTTTTACCTAGAAAACAACAGTTGTGTACATAACAGAGCTCGTAGTGTGCTCCAAACGTGACAAAGTCCTGAAGCATATCACGACTTATGTTTATATCGAAGTTTGTGCTTGTTTTTGTACTTAATACTTAATTTGTGTCCATTTTACATCCCCCCCTAATAATTTACACTCGCCATCCCCCATCTTGTGGCTCTTGGTCTCTGACGGGTTGGCCACCTCTGCTCTAACTGAACATATTATGCTAGTCATTTTGTGTTTGTTGTCGTTTTGCTTGTAATCGGTATCAGCGTATCCGTAGCACCGGAAGTTCCAACACAAAGTCAACCAAGATGGCCCTGCCCAGCGTTGTCATGGAAAATAGCGTGAATAGGAGAACTGAAACTACAACTCCCTCCTCCTCACACGCGGACAAGCGCGTGCACACACTACTCTCCTCCCCTTTTTACACACACACACACACACACACACACACTACATACCCAGTCTCCACTGTAAATATACTGATCCTTGTTGATGCTGTTTGTTTTAGAATAGTTAGTTTTAAATAAATGTATCATTTATTTTCACCAAATTGTCTGTGTTGATGTCATTCAAAAGTGGTTGTTGCCAAAACCTCCCAAAGAATTCATAGTTAAATCTTTCAGATACCAAACCATTAATTATCTTTAGTTGATAACTAAACTTGTGGTTCTGGTATAATTAGAATATGAGACTGATTCTAAATTAATGAGACTGATTAATAATTAAGATAAAACAAATTATATCTACTTTAAAGGATTAGTAGGTGAAACCCCTACAACCATATAAAACCAAACAGCAATGAATCAAAATCCAGACAATCCATGTTACTGCTCAAAAGCATGTAAAAAAAATAATTATGACTTAATTCATGTAGTTTAACTGTAAAAGAATCGTGTTCACAGGAGAGAACTGGATAACAGTTACAAGAACCTTTCAAAAACAAAATGGAGGATAAACCACATTCAGTGAAACCTGCCGATCCAGCCCACCGCTGCCAAAACAGATTTCATGTCAATGGGCCTTTATTGAGTCTCATAGAGTTGCATAAATACATCAATGATTAATATTGACTAGAGAAAAATGAGGTAGAAATGAGCCTCTCTGACAGAGACACACCACACTGACACCACACACACCAGGCCTGTGTCATAACCAGCTCCAGCTCACAAGTACACTATATTGCCAAAAGTATTTGCTCACCCATCCAAAATATTGGAATCAGGTGTATAAAATTAAGCCCCTAGGCATGCAGACAAACATTACAAAGTGAATTCCAGCTCAGTGAATTCCAGTGTGGAACTGTGATAGGATCCCACCTGTGCACCAAATCGACTTGTGAAATTTCCTCGCTCCTACATATTCCACAGGCAACTGTCAGCTGTATTATAAGAAAATGGAAGTGTTTGGGAGCGAAGTGGTAGGCCACGTAGCAACTCGTATTGAACCCAATGGATTAGGAATGGGATGTCACTTAAGCTCATATGTGAGTCAAGGAAGGTGAGTGAATACTTTTGGCAATACAGTTTATCGTAAATTCTTCAGCACCAACTAAACCCATTTTTGATGCAAACCTGGGCATGGTTTATCATCAGGCGAGAGGGAGAGAGAGAGAAGGTTGGATGGAGGGCGGGAGAGAGACAGAGGGAGGGAGAGAGAGAGAGACAGAGAGATAGAGAGAGGGGGAGAGAGGGAGGGAGAGAGAGAGTGAGGGAGAAGAGAAGAGAAGAACAACCCAATAATGCGTTTCCATGGAAACTGTCTGTTTTGTTCTGGAGCACAACCTTGAAATTGTCCTCCTGCTTTACCCTCCAGTAGTAAAGCAACAGGAACACAACACACACATACAGACACACAGACATGTACACACACACCTTACCCTGGGACATGAGCACAAACACACACCCCTTACCCCTGGACATGACCACAAACATACACATCCCTTACCCCGTGACATGACCACAAACACACACACCCCTTACCCTGGGACATGAGCACAAACACACATCTCTTACCCCGGGACATGACCACAAACACACACATCCCTTACCCCGTGACATGACCACAAACACACACATCCCTTACCCCGTGACATGACCACAAACACACACATCCCCTACCCCGTGACATGACCACAAACACACACATCCCTTACCCCGTCACATGACCACAAACACACACCCCTTACACCGGTACATGAGCACAAACACACACACCTTACCCCGGGACATGACCACAAACACACACCCCTTACCCCGGGAAATGACCACAAACACACAACTCTTACCCCGGGACATAATTCTACAGGGTTAATGAATATTAATTCCACAGGTTGCTGTCTTGATGAAACATGGACAAAAACACACACACCATCATTGCTATGTACACACAAACATGCACACCATCATACACACAAACATCACACACACCATCACACTCACCATCACACACACCATCATTGCTAGTAGTTTACACTACATTTTGTCACAAACAGACACTGTAATTAATGCATCAAACGCATGCACACACACACACACACACACACACACACACACACACACACACACACACACACACACACACACATATGCACACAGGCACACACACACACACGCACACACACACATGCTCACAGGCACAGACACACACACACGCACATATGCACACACACACACACACATACACACACACTTAATTATAGAGAAACTACAGCAAAGTTGCATCTTTTGCTGTCCACTCTAGCTCCAGCTCTTCAAGCAGTGTGCATGTTGCACTGTTCCCCTACCTGTTGGACTGCTCTCCTATCTGTCTTTCTGCTCTCCTGTTTTTCTACTTTGCCTCATTATTGGTCTGTCAGGACCTCCCACATCGACAGCAGGCTGTGGAGAAGCTCAGAGCAGAGATGCACCCCCCCATTAGAGTGCTGTCCCTCTGAGCACTGCGTTGATTAAAAATAGCAGGAGAGTAAGGTCCCGTCACAACTGTGGGTCTGTGGAGGGATCATGACTGTCTGTTCTGTCAGAGTGTTGATACCTCAGTAGTGCGGCAGCCTCCGGGAGCCACATTCACCAGTTACTCCCCAAGCACCAAGATCCAGCCAGCAACCCTGCACAGATCAGCCACGCAGCAGGACACTGCCACTGCCTTCCTCCTTTATTTTAACCATGTTATGCCTCATGACCTGTATGTTAATAGTGGATGGTTAAATGGCTGCAGTAGCCTGTTCTGAGTGCAGCGTGAAGGGATGGTGTCTGCTAATGAACGGCCTGGGTGAGGAGCAGACAGCAGTGCCTATTAACCCCAGCAGGGACGAGGACTTTGTCTTCCTTTAAAGACTGTGGCCTTATAGCTGAGCCTAAGAACACCAACACTGCATTTGCATTTAAATGAGTCCTGGGGTAGCTGATAACAGGCTTTAAGACAAGACTAGCAGTCCACCCACACCACCACCACCTCCACCCAGACACCACACTGAGCTAATCTGTACTTCATGTACACACACACTGCTGAGGATGTGCACCAGGATAAATGAGAGATAACCAATACCGAAGAACCATTAATGGAGCAAAAACAAACAACGTTCTCAGAGTCAGAATGGCAGCAGGATCACAGCTCAGTTCGTAGACTGCACTGTACTACACTACATACACAATCATGTCTGCATGATGTCTGCAAATCAGTTCATGAATATGAATCTTCTGGCTTTATATTGTCCCTATTGCACACTGTCACTACAGTCTGCAGTACCTGCATTATGACTAGTCAATCTAATCCTAGAGCTAGTCAATCTAATCAATCTAGTCCTAGAGCTAGTCAATCTATTCATAGTAGCTCTAGTGATAGTAGCTCTAGTGATATTGCTAGTAAATCATGAGACAGTAAAAAAATTAACCAATCAGGAACATGCAAAACATTAGATGTGTCAAAATGAAACATATGGTAGATGGTTAGTGTGAGCACACACTGGAGAGCTCAACAAACCAGACCACAGTGAAACACGCAAAAGTAAACACCTGTGTCTACGTCCTGGACCCACACACCTGTGTCTACGTCCTGGACCGACACACCTGTGTCTACGTCCTGGACCCACACACCTGTGTCTATGTCCTGGACCTACACACCTGTGTCTATGTCCTGGACCCACACACCTGTGTCTACGTCCTGGACCGACACACCTGTGTCTATGTCCTGGACCAACATGACAAAGATGCAGCTGCACAAGTTCAATGATATTAACTCACAAAACACAATAAAGCTCCTCCAGAAAGTCCATTAAAGTCAACGTTACAGTTAAAGTATTATAGACAAAGAAGACAAAGATAACGGATGCCAGACGTATGAAGACCAAGGAGGAGCTCCTCATATGTGAATCCCAGATGTATAGGGTTAAGGGTCAGGGGTCAGGGGTTGGGGTTAGGGTGGGCCTGTATTGAGGAGTGGATTCTGCTTCACTATACTGATATCTGAATCCACATGTCATGCAGAAGGCCAATGAACTAGGGCCAATGACAGGGCAAATTCATCTTCTTCTGAAACCCAATGAGAAGGCTAACAAGCCCCTGTATTAAGCAGGAAATTACACCATCACAGGACGGGCATAGCTTCACCATGCATGAATCCGATCATACAGCTCACTTCAGGCAAAGTGGGAACATTTTGCAATCAAACAAGACAATACCATTTGATTTATGTTTATATGTTTGATTACGTATGATTCCTTCATATGGATTTGGGTATTGGTGTAAACAGTGATGTAAATCCTCTCTAATTCAGGCTACTGTAGTACACTTCATGTACTGTACTGGGTCAGTTATAGGGGTGTGGGTGTGGGTCAGTTATAGGGGTGTGGGTGTGGATCAGTTAGAGGGGTGTGGGTCAGATAGAAGGGTGTGGGTGTGGGTCAGATAGAGGGGTGTGGGTGTGGGTCAGATAGAGGGGTGTGGGTGTGGGTCAGATAGAGGGGTGTGGATCCACCACCCACCTCTCTCTGTCCCATCAAACCCTCACAATGCTAAAGAAGAGCAGTGCTCATCAATAATGAAAGCAAACTGGAACCATGGAAATTCTTCAGAATGCCATCTTTCTTTGTACTTACCACTTGGAGAGAAATGAATAATTAATGTGCAACACAGTCAATGTGTCTGTATGTGTGGTTTTTGTACTTCTAAATATATTTTTTGAGAAAGCATGTTTAATTAACAGATACAATTATCACCCACACTCCCCTCATACTCACCCCATCATACCCAACCCTCAAACTCACCCACTCACCCCATCATATTCACCTACTCACCCCATCAAACTCACCCACTCACCCCATCATACTCACCCACTCACCCCATCATACTCACCCACTAAGCACAACAATGAAGTCCATGACGTTCCAGCCGTTTCTGAGGTATGATCCTTTATGGAACACAAAGCCCAATGCCACAATCTTTATGGCAGCTTCAAAACAAAACATCCCAATGAAGCAGGGCTCGGTCTTCTCCTGCCGGAAGAGAGGAGCACACCGTCAGGACACCAGAGAGGCACTTATAAAGGGGGAATTAAATATAATCATGTAATCATGGAAAAACTGTCCACACAAACAAACATCCGATGTGGTTAGTTTCTCTAATGATCTGAAACTGCCTGTTACTGATCTGATATTTTTTATCGTTACTGATCTGATATGTCAGCTGTAATATACTTTCCCCTCAACACACAGAGAGAGAGAGAGAGAGAGAGAGAAAGAAAGAGAGAGAGAGAGAACTGTGCTACTGTCTTAGCCACCATTAGATTTGTTGTTTTCGAGATGGTATAATAACCATATATAATTATTTCTCAGTCTCTTTTTTAGAATACAACCAGAAAAAGTTAATTTTTATAAATTTGTATGGTGTTAAAAAAACAGAAAAAGTCAGAAAAAACAGCTTTTATAGGCTACTGTGTGACCTCTGCTTACAACTGACCAAAAGAAACCTTGCTCTCTTAAACCTGACTGGAGCCAGATTACTTCAGAACACTTTAGGACCATCTCACCAAAAGAGCTCAAGAATCCGTGTATCATTCGTTCATTTGATATTCAACTGAAAATCAAAATCGGAAAATAAAAAAACTATTCATTATTTTGTTTTTTGTTTTGAATATAAAAACAAAAAAAAAACAAGGCTTGTATTTTTCAGTTTTTTATTTGATGATCCAAACAAAAATAGCTAAATTAAAAATCGGATTCGGAGCCAATCCGTGTATCATTCGTTCATTTGATATTCAACTGAAAATCAAAATCGGAAAATCAAAAAAACAATTCATTATTTTGTTTTTCGTTTTGAAAATGAAAACAAAAAAACAAACCAGGCTTGTTGTTCTGGACTGGGTTCATTGTAAAAGTATTCTATGTGTTATTTACCTTTCTTGCCACTAGGTGGCGTTTGAGATTTACGGTAAGCCTGTGACGTATATAGAATGTGACCGTTAGTTTTGTTTTGTTTGTCAGACCAGTTTTGAACACGGAAGATTTAACAGCTTACATATTTGCGCTCATCGTCGTGTGAAATCACTTGTAGAAGCATCGTCTGTCAGTATTTTCATGGATATGTTTATGTATAAACATAAGATGTGTATATTTCTGCACAGTTTGTAATTTCATTGATGTAACCGTTGTTGATCATTTAGCATCTCGCTATTTCATATGTTAAGCTAGTTAGTATCTTGTTAGGCTAGTTCTAGGCTTTATGCTTGAAGTAGATGTACTAGATATGGTAATAAGTACATATTTTTGCTGATTGTGTGTCTTATTTTGCTTCTTTATTTTAGTTTACCCCTTTGCACTCTGTTGGTTTGAATAAATTCTCCAAATCCAACTGGTGCGTTGTAGGAGTCATCTGTCTGTCTAATTAAGGAAGGGGAACTCTTTAATGAGGGCAGAAGAGTAAAAGACGGACTCCTCTGTGATTTCTACAACAGTGAGTAAGATATCCTGCCTGTTCTACATCTACTAGTGTCAAGATGTCAGCAACAGGGGAAAAGAAGTATGAAACGAGATCAGAGTGTTCTCATTCATCAAATATAACAAAATCATCAAAGCACTCTGTAAGATCTGCAACTAGCTTTGCTGCAATAGAAGCACGAGCTAAAGCTGAAGCCGCACGGGCAAGGGCATTACATGCGCAGAGGGAAATTGATATTAAATTTAAAAAGGCTCAACTGAAAGTAGAGGAGACGCGTCTCGGTGCCACATTGGAGGCTATACAGCAAGAGAAGGAGGCTGATGCTGCTTGTGCCGAAGCTAATGTTTTTGAATCGGCAGTGGATTTGGCTGCTATGGGGGAGCTCACTAGGGTTTATAATGTCGACCAAGGGTCACTCTGTCATTCAGTTGAGAGAACAAAGAAATATGTTCAAGAACAGTGTGCTTATATTAAATCCGATGCGAGCACTGATGACCCAGAGCAGGATGTAAAGGCTGCCTTAACTTCCTCAGCAGCTGCTAACCTCAACTCTGGTGATGATTTCAAGAGACATCACAAGCTACTAAGCCTAAGTGAGACACAACGTCTGTCCGTAAAAGCCACAATGCCAACGGTAACAGCTGCTCATTCAAGGCGGCCGCCAGTGCAATTCACACCGAGAAGTGAAGGAGGTCATGTTGCACCACACCCAGCATCTGAACCAAGGAACCGATGGACGCCCAGGCAAGATACAGGGGATTATAGTTATCCACGGAAAGGAGAACCCAGTGCTGATGCATCAGTGCTGGGAAGGTTCTTAGCTCGCCGTGAGCTACTCACAGCTGGACTCACAAAGTTCAATGACAAACCCGAAAATTACTGGGCTTGGAGGTCCAACTTCTCTAACGCCGTTGAAGATCTGGGTCTGAAACCTAGTGAGGAGCTTGACCTTCTGATTAAATGGCTTGGTCCAGAGTCGACGGATCACGCTAGGAGATTGAGGTCAGTTCGTATCAATGACCCAAGTCAGGCCCTCAGTATGGTCTGGCAGAGATTAGAGGAGGTTTATGGATCACCAGAGGCCATGGAGGCGGCTCTCTTCCACAAGCTTGAACAATTCCCTAAGTTCTCCAATAAAGAACCCAAGCAACTACGAGAGCTAGGCGACCTTCTCCTGGAGATACAGGCAACCAAAGAGGATGGGTTCCTGCCTGCCTTAGCTTACCTGGACACTGCGCGAGGCATTAACCCTATCTTGGAAAAATTGCCGTTTAACCTGCAGGAGAAGTGGATGGTGCACGGTACTAAGTATAAAGAAAAACACCACGCCATCTTCCCACCCTTTTCTGTGTTTGCCGACTTCATTCGTTCAGAAGCAAGGATGAGGAACGATCCGAGCTTTGCTGCAGCAGTGCCCCACAATACGCCACCTAGAGGGGAGAAATACTCACCTAGGTCAGCTAAATCCGTAGCTGTGCATAAAATAGAGGTGGCCAATCACCCCAAGGAGAGCGAGACTAAGGGTTCAGGCAACTTTGATAAAGAGTGTCCCATACATAAAAAGCCCCACCCCCTATCTAAGTGTAGGGCCTTTAGAGCAAAACTGCTGGACGAGCGTAAGGCCTTCCTTAGAGAAAATAGTATTTGCTTCCGTTGTTGTTCTTCAACCTCTCACCAAGCTAAGGACTGCAAGGACATCATCCAGTGCTCTGAATGCAACAGTGACAAGCACATCACAGCCCTTCATGCCGGTCCTGCACCATGGTCGACAAAGCCTGCTAGCGGCTCCTCAGAAGAGCATGGCGGGGAGGAAGAAGGACTTTCTTCCGCTTCAGTCACTACCTCAATCTGCACAGAGGTCTGTGGAGACAGCGCAATTACTAAGTCAGTCTGGTCTACGTATATCCTAAAGACCGACCTGAGGAGAAAAGGAGAGCATATGCCATCCTGGACGACCAGAGTAATAGGTCACTAGCCAGGTCATCATTCTTTGAGATGTTCAACATAGCCAACGACACTTCTCCTTACACACTCAAAACCTGTGCAGGTGTGTCAGAGGCTGCCGGCCGCAGAGCCAGGGGGTTCATCGTGCAGTCGGCTGATGAAAAAAACAGTCTAGCTCTACCTACACTCATTGAGTGTGATCAACTGCCTGACAATAGGGCAGAGATACCTACGCCAGCTGCTGTGATGCACCATTCACACCTGAAGTCCCTCACCTCAAAAATACCTCCTCTTGATCCGGAGGCCGAGATCTTACTCCTTTTAGGAAGAGGATGATCCAGGTGCACAAGGTTCTTGAACAGTGCAATGGCCCCCCAGATGCTCCCTTTGCCCAGCAATTAGCCCTCGGCTGGGTGATAGTAGGGGATGTGTGTATTAACGGCGCGCACGCACCCTCGCCTGTGAATGCCTACAGAACTTATGTTCTTGAGAATGGGCGTCCCAGTGTCCTTTGTCCCTGCCCCAACAAGATCGAAATCAAGGAGAAGCTCAATCTCATTGGCCAGTTTCAGGATCCTTCATTCTCCAATCAACCGTCCCTGCCAAATGACAAAACCCGACTCATGGGGAAGTTCATTTTCTGTCACACAAGAGATGATGAGAAGACGGCCCCATCTATGGAAGATATTGCCTTCCTGACAATTATGGAGAAGGAACTGAAAACAGGGTGATGACAACAGCTGGGAGGCTCCTCTCCCCTTCCGGAGCCCACGCCAGCGTCTGCCAAACAACTGTGAGCAGGCAAGGACTCGTCTTGCTGCAGTTACCAGGACGCTAAGGAAACACTCAGAAAAGAGAGAGCATTTCATTGAGTTCATGAGCAAGCTCTTTGAGAATGGTCATGCTGAAGTAGCACCACCTTCCCCACCAGATGAGGAGTGCTGGTATCTACCGTTCTTTGGAGTATATCATCCTCAGAAGCCTGGGCAGGTGAGGGTGGTATTCGACTCCAGCGCGCAATACCAAGGGGTGTCCCTCAATGATGTCCTTCTTACGGGCCCAAACATGAACAACAGTTTGCTCGGGGTATTGCTACGGTTTAGGAGGGAGCCAGTAGCAGTAACCACTGACATCCAGCAGATGTTCCATTGCTTTGTAGTACGTGAGGACCATCGGAATTTTCTGCGCTTCCTCTGGCATCGTAATAATGACCTGGATGATGATGTCATTGAGTACAGGATACGTGCACATGTCTTTGGAAATAGCCCGTCACGGTCTGTAGCCGCATATGGGCTCTGAAGAGCTGCTGCAGAAGGAGAGAGGGAGTATGGAAAAGAGGCTAGGCTATTCGTTGAGAGGAATTTCTACGTTGATGATGGCCTCCTGTCTGTCTCTTCAGAAGAGGAGGCCATCACTCTTCTTCACAATACTCAATCCATGTTGGCTATCTCCAACCTCCGGCTTCACAGGATCTTATCTAACAGGGTGGGTGTGATGAGAGCTTTCCCTTCTGACGACCTGGCTAAAGGGGTGAAAGACCTGGATCTTAGCATAGATCCCTTTCCCATGCAGAGAAGTTTAGGGGTGAGCTGGGATGTTTCAGATGATGTGTTCACCTTCCGCGTTGCTGATGGAGAAAAGCCATACACAAGACGTGGGGTCCTGTCGACAGTAAACAGTCTGTTCGACCCATTAGGTTTTGCTGCTCCTGTGAGCATTCGAGGAAGATCCATACTGAGAGGGCTTACCACCGAGTCATGCGACTGGGATGCCCCTCTTCCTGAGGAAAGGTACAGGGAATGGAAACTGTGGAGGGACTCTCTGAAGGAACTTGAACAGCTCAAGATCCCGCGTCAATACACCTCCATCTCTCTCCGCCAAGTAAGTAATAAGGCCCTGTGTGTATTCTGTGATGCTTCCACCACTGCTATAGCTGCTGTTGCTTATGTGAGGACAGCCAATACGAGTGGCGATGTGGAAGTTGGGTTCGTGTTTGGCAAGGCCAAGCTCGCTCCACGTCCAGAAACCACAGTCCCAAGGCTCGAGCTGTGTGCTGCGGTCCTGGCTGTAGAGATTGCAGACACACTTGTAGATGAGATGGACACCATCTTCAATGCTGTGACCTTTTACACGGATAGTAAAGTGGTCCTAGGCTACATCCACAATGAATCAAGACGATTCCATGTTTATGTGAGCAATAGGGTGCAGCGAATTAGGAGGTCAACAAGCCCTAATCAATGGAAGTACGTGCCCTCCGGCCAAAACCCTGCTGACCACGGCTCACGAGCAGTCCCTGCAGGCAGTCTAACTCACACCACATGGCTACGCGGACCACCATTCCTGTTGACTAGGGATGTCCCGATCCAGCTTTTTGAACTTCCGATCCGATACCGATATTTATTTGCACTTCCGATCCGATACCGATATCGGCCGATACCGATACCGGCCTATCCGAGCATGTATTAAAGTTTAAAGTTATTTAGCCAACTTACTTTGTTGTGAAACTCATGTTGAAAAGCGTTTTACTCTTGATAACAAGTAGCCAGCTGAATTAGGTGTGTTTGAATAATACACAATGGTTGGTAAGGAGAAACTGACCTGTTTATTTAGCAATTAATAAACTCAAAATAGACAAAATATTAAATAACAAACAGAAATAGCATCAGTAAACCAAGGATTAAAAAGCCACAAGTGCAAATAATATTGTAAATTATATTTAAAAAAAAACACACAACCTGAGTGGAAAATAGTCTATTATTAACATTAACATTAACATTAACATCCATCAGTGCTCTTGAACAAGTGTAAACCAAAGCTTAAAAAAAATCCGTGCACATATCGTAAACTAATTAAAAGCAAAATGCCTTCTACTCCACACTTTGCTGCTCCATCCCCATCTATACACTCCCTTCAATTCAAACGTTTCTGCCAGTGTTAGTTGTGTAGGACCTTTCTTTTTGTCTTCGGTTTTCATTAGAAACTCGTCATGTTGTTTATGGTGGTATTTCGCTAAATGCTTGATTAGATTGGTGGTATTAAAAGTTCTTACAGCTTTACCACAACACTTGACTTTACTGTGGCATATGTTGCACTCTACCTCTTCGTCTTTGTCATCCTTTAAGGTAAAATAATCCCACACAACTGACCGATAACTTCAAATTTACACGGCGGTCCGAGATGCCACGGAGCTAAATTGGGGCAGAAACTACGCTCGTGTGCTGAAGGTGTGCTGGAAAATGCGGACCGGATTTTACTCTCACTAGCAAAAACTGGAATGGATTATCTAAATGGGTGCGCAGGAAAACCGGGATCGGACTTAAAAAAACTGGATCGGGAGTCTGGATCGGCATTTTCTCGTGTCTGCCGATCCGATACCGATACGCATTTTTTGCTAATATCGGCGGCCGATCCGATCCAAATATCGGATCGGGACAACCCTACTGTTGACAGCTAATGAAGTTGAACCAACGTCTAGTTCCTTTGACTTGGTCGACCCTAACTCTGACTCTGACATCCGCCCGCAGATCACTTGTCATTTCAACAGGGTTACCACTAAGCAACTCGGCCCTACACGTTTTGAGAGGTTCTCCAGCTGGCGGTCACTCAATCGAGCAGTTGCTAAACTTGTGCATGTCGCCCTCTCCTTCACACAGGGGAGCAGCTGCAAGGGTTGGCACATGCATGAAGGGCCCAATCCTACAGAAGACTTGGAGGAAGCGAGAAACATCATAATACGGGCGGTCCAACAAGATGCCTTCGCGGAGACTTTGGAATGCATTAGGGGAGGAATAGACATTCCCAAGCAGAGCCCGCAGAGACGCAGGAAGTGGAGAAAGGAGACATGCAATTTGAAAGAAGGGGATGTTATCCTCTTGAAAAATGACCAGTTGCAGAGAAACGACTGGCCCATGGGCATCATCATCGAGACTTTCCCCAGCGCGGACGGGAGGGTAAGGAAGGTGGAGGTCAAGACTTTAAGGGACGGGTCAAGCCAGACCTTTCTGTGGCCAGTCTCTGAGGTCGTCCTACTCCTCTCCCCAGAGACTGATTAGTGTTTGTAGTACCTAAATTCACCTGGAATAAGGTGGCATCTTTTTAGATACCAGGCGGGGAGTGTTCTGGACTGGGTTCATTGTAAAAGTATTCTATGTGTTATTTACCTTTCTTGCCACTAGGTGGCGTTTGAGATTTACGGTAAGCCTGTGACGTATATAGAATGTGACCGTTAGTTTTGTTTTGTTTGTCAGACCAGTTTTGAACACGGAAGATTTAACAGCTTACATATTTGCGCTCATCGTCGTGTGAAATCACTTGTAGAAGCATCGTCTGTCAGTATTTTCATGGATATGATGTGTATATTTCTGCACAGTTTGTAATTTCATTGATGTAACCGTTGTTGATCATTTAGCATCTCGCTATTTCATATGTTAAGCTAGTTAGTATCTTGTTAGGCTAGTTCTAGGCTTTATGCTTGAAGTAGATGTACTAGATATGGTAATAAGTACATATTTTTTGCTGACTGTGTGTCTTATTTTGCTTCTTTATTTTAGTTTACCCCTTTGCACTCTGTTGGTTTGAATAAATTCTCCAAATCTAACTGGTGCGTTGTAGGAGTCATCTGTCTGTCTAATTAAGGAAGGGGAACTCTTTAATGAGGGCAGAACACTTGTATTTTTCAGTTTTTTATTTGATGATCCAAACAAAAATAGCTAAATTAAAAATCGGATTCGGAGCCGAATTTGATTTAGATTTCTTAACTTGACCCATTTGTGTGCCCCGGAAGTTACTGATATGTTTATTCTTTGTGGGCTTCGTTTGTGCGGGAGTGGTCTATATTGGTATAGACAACATGACCGGACTGGAACCACATACTACTTTAATTAAATATTTATTTGAAGGTGGTCAGACGCATGCAGAGATTTCGTGCACATTGCAGCAAATGGGTATCCAGTGATGATGGTCCGGTGTTAATTTGTTGTTGTGTTTTGTAGTGCTCGTTTACTTTAGTCTCTGCCGTGTTTTCTGTGCCTTGTATTACTTCAGCATTCATACTTATATAAACGTGTTTTCCTTTCATAATCGCTGTGGTCCTTTATATTCCTTCGTGAGTGTTTCTGTGAAGTGTGTTCTCGGTATGCCTCGTAAGTCGCGCACTCAACCTGTGTGGGCGCGGTTCACTTAGAGGTAGGGTGACCAGATGTCCTCTTTTTCCTGGACATGTCCTACTTTTGAGACCTAAAAAATGTCCGGGGGGAATTTCAAAATCGTCCGGGATTTTGTTCGACTGCCTCAAACAGAATACATGTACAGTGCAAAAGTGTTTACAAGCGAAAGCACGTGTGTCCACCGGTTCTACGGCGATTAAACGAAAGTGTACGTTTACGGAGGAGTTAAAGAGAAAAAACGTTCGACACACACACACCATCCACCTAAATCATTCACTGATACACCGATGACCCCCACCCAGCACAAAAGGTGTCCTCCTTTTCAGAAACTCTGGTCAACCTACTTAGAAGACTAGCTCCGTTAAAGTATGTGCCAGCCCTTTATCGCGATTGTGTCCAACCCACCACGTTACACAGATATTGGTATATTATTTATTTCAGTAATTCCATTCAAAAGGTGAAACTTGTATATTATACTCATTCGTTGCACGCCGACTGATATATTTAAGAAAATTTGAATATTGTGAAAATTATTATTATTATTATTATTATTATTATGAACTAAAACTGGTCTCTCAGTCTAGTTATGTATGCTACACAGTCATGGGGAAGAAAAACAAGTAGTTATATATTAAGTGCATCCTAAACAACAACCTACAACTCTTATTACAGGTGCTGTTCATAAAATAAGAATATTATGAAAAGCTATTGAAATAAATAGATAAAAACTCACCACCACTATTAGGTAAGAGGTAGAAATACTCATATCTGAGTTGTAGGTTGCTGGTCATCATGGGCTTAATGTAATACAACTTGTTTGGTGCTGTTCTGATGGACCGTTTAAAAGCTATTGAAATTAAAAGATAAAAACTCACCACCACTATTAGGTAAGAGGTAGAAATACCCATATCTGACTTATAGGTTGTTGCTTAGGATTGCGAATAATATATAATAGCTTGTTTTATGATCTTATGATGCACCATTTAAAAGCTATTGACATAATTAGACAAAAACTGACCTCCACAAATTGGTGCAAGGTAGAAATACCCATATAAATGTGCCATATTCTGTCAATTGTGATTTTTTTTTTCACCGCGATCGAAATTTGTCCTCCACAGTTTTTACCCATCTGTGCAGTTAGAACACACACACACTAGTGATTACTAGGGGGCTGTGGTGCACACGTGCCCAGAGTGGTGGGCAGCCCTAGCCCGGCGCCCGGGAAGCAGTTGGGGTTAGGTGCCTTGCTCAAGGGCACCTCAGTCATGGCCTCAAGCCTGGGAATCAAACCCATGACCCTCCGGTCACAAGACCAGTTCCCTACAATCAGGCCATGACTGCCCGTTGTATTACAAGTTGTAATACTAAATAACAACTATATACTTTGTGTAATACAACTTGTTTGGTGGTCTTATGATGGACCATTGAAAAGATATTGAAATTATTGAAGAAAAAAAAAACAGTGTGCAGTGCTCTGGGACCTTTACTACCGCCACTTGCGTCCGTGTTAACCGTGTTAATGTAATATTGTAGACGGTGCCTTAGATGTTGTAGCGGTCACAATAGTACATTTTAAGTAAAATGTTTGTCTTCAACTTAAAATATGTATATTCCTGGCGTAAACAAAGTTGTAGGTATTTATTTTGTTTGCCAGAAATGAGAATTTGCACATTTTGGCACTTATTATTGAAGAAAGAATTCCGAATATGCGAACGTGAAACCAACTTTACCGCAGTCAAACGAAGACCACGAAGAATAAACAACTTCCGGGGCACACAAATGGGTCGAGTTAAAAAATCAAAATCAAGTTCGGCTCCGAATCCGATTTTTAATTTAGCTATTTTTGTTTGGATCATCAAATAAAAAACTGAAAAATACAAGCCTGGTTTGTTTTTTTGTTTTTATATTCAAAACGAAAAACAAAATAATGAATAGTTTTTTGATTTTCCGATTTTGATTTTCAGTTGAATATCAAATGAACGAATGATACACGGATTTACACGGATTCTCAAGATACTGACTTTACCTACAGAAGACATTTTGATCTCAAAAATCAAAATGTTTTCTTTATTTGCGTACATATTTCTTGCGTTTTTAGTTTGTGTTTTAAAAGAGAAACTGAGAAATAATAATATATGATCATTATACCTCTGCTTAAACAACAAATCTAATGGTGGCCAAAGACCTTTGCATAATACACGGACACACCCACACACACAGCATAATTTTAACCCATCCTTTTTGTTTGTGAGGCACCGTTTGTGAGGCACCGAGCAGCAGACAGACAGGGAGTGAGACGGTGTGAGTGCTGTATCAGACAGGGAGTGAGACGGTACGAGTGCTATCAGACATGGAGTGAGACGGTATGAGTGCTGTATCAGACAAGGAGTGAGACGGTACAAGTGCTATCAGACAGGGAGTGAGACTGTATGAGTGCTATCAGACAGGGAGTGAGACTGTATGAGTGCTATCAGACAGGGAGTGAGACAGTTTGAGTGCTATCAGACAGGGAGCCTGTGCTGTGTTAAAGATAAAACAGCTTCCAGAGTTATAACCTTGCAGATATGTGTGTGGGAAGAGGGCCACTCCACAACCATTCAGTTAAAAAATGAATCAGAAGTATTTTAGACACACTCTCACACTCCGGCTGAATGAGACGCCAGTTCAGATGAAGGTAGTTCAGCTGAGGACAAGGACTTAATGCAAACACATGTAATTATCCATCAGCTAACAGGTGTGTAAATGTTCTGAATGTTTGATGTTGATGATGATGATGGTGTGTGTGCATGTGTGTGATGATGATGATGATTGTGTGTGTGTTTCTCACCAGTCTTTTTGACATGGGTGTCTTGTCTTCTCCAGGAAGGTGCTGCTCCAGCGCCAGCACAATGCAGTTAGCAATGATGGTGGTCAGGATCATGTACTCAAATGGAGTGGAGAGGATGTTAAGGAAACAGCCCCACCTACAGAACCAAACACCTACAGAACCAAACACCCACAGAACCAAGCACCTACAAAACATTCACCTACAGAACCAAACACCTACAGAACCAAGCACCTACAGGACAGAACGATATAACCCCAAAAGTCAAGTGAATATTGAAAATTAAATTGACACAATCGTGGTTGTTCAGCCAGTACATCGGATAACCCCGTTTACAGATATGGGAAGGTTACATACACCAATTAACACCCTAAATACTACATGCTCAAATTAAGTACTTGCCTCAAAATACATTTAGTAGTTCAATAATCTATTTGTAAGTCAACATAACTGCTTATGTGGTTTGCAACTTGCAGAAAAAGAGGATAAAAAGAGGAATACAGGGGTGGAGTGAGGAATGAAAAAGAGAATAAAGAGAAAAGGAAGGAGAGAGAAAGAGAAGGAGAGAGAGAAAAGAGAAGGAGAGAGAAAAAGAAAAGGAGAGAGAAAAAGAGAAGGAGACAGAGAGAGGGAAAGAGAAGGAGACAGAGAGAGGGAAAGAGAAGGAGAGGGAAAAAGAAGGAGAGATGGAGGGAAAGAGAAGGAGAGAGAGAGGGAAAGAGAAGGACTTGAAAGATTGCAGGACGGTAAACAGATTAGAGCGACAGACCACCGTAGACGCCCAGAGATAGAAAACTGGTATCCGTGGCAACAAGCTCTAGCCCATTCACCAGGAGTCATCAGTGGCTAAAATGATGTCAGGGCTCCTCCCCTTAGTGCTGTCCCACCGACACCCCACCCACAGCACCACCCCACCTACAGCACAGACACCCCACCCACAGCACCACCACCCCACCTACAGCACCATCACCCCACCCACAGCACCACCACCCCACCCACAGCACCGACAGCCACCCTCAGAACCGACACCCCACCCTCTTATTCTCAAGCACACGGCAACACATTAATGCAGCTCATGCAACTGCAGATGTGAGTCAGTGAGCCCTTTAGTACATACTGCATGTAGTACATACTGTATGTAGTACATATTCAGTGACTGGGAGAATATGGTAAACCCAGGAAGCATCTGAATAAGACACCTACATGGAGATAAATCTACACCTACAGGAGGTGGTCTAACTGTCCATGACTCGGTCTGGAAGCCCAAGCAGAATATCTCAGGTCAGGAGAGAAACCAAGACGGCACTGGAGCGTCACTATGGCTGCAAGTGTAGAAACACAGAAACACAGTGTTCACATGCTGCTATTCTGTCATCTACTACCGCAAAACAAATGTGTGTCATTTAAAAGCTAATGATGAGCTTCTGGGACACGCACAGAAATTCTCACAGCAATGGCTCTTTTCTTTCCTTTCTTCCTCTCCCCTTCTCACTCTATTACTGGAATACAGTGCGTAAAAATAGCAAAAGACCACAATGCATCTGGGTGTGTTTTTCATACTGACTGCAAACATTTCTACAGTGAGGTGAAAATAAAAATGGAAGCTTGAAGGAACAAAACGATACACAGACAAAACTGAACATAACGAGATTTAAAACATTTCACTGATCGATTTGTACAGGAAATGTAAATCTGTAATTACACCAAATTTCCACACATAGCACAGATCTAAACATCAAAGCCCAGATGTAATCATCAGCGCAACATTCCACAAAGGTTTGAAAGAAGTGATGTTTCTCTGACGTCTCTTTAATCACACTTCTCTGTTCCAACTTCTCCTCAACAACTCCTCAACAAAAATAATATCGCAAATATAAGATTAGCATTTTGCATTTTACGTTCCTAATTTGTTTCTGCAATACTTTCCCTCTTTTGCGTTTCTTTCTTTTCTTTGCGTTTCACATTTTATGTTGCTGCTTTTTTTTGCAATACTTTCTCCCTTTTGCGTTTCTTTCTTTTGTTTGCGCGTCACTGCTTTTCTTTGCGTCTCGCATTTTACGTTCATAATTTTTTTTTGCGCTTCTCTCTTTTCTTTGCTCCGGTTTTACCTTCTGTGTGGGGGCCGGGAAAGAGGCGTGGCCAAGAGCGAAAGGCGTGCTGTGAACGTTCAGCGTCAGTTCAGCTTCCTTCCACTCGCTGAACTGAACTGCAGCTGCAGCGCATCTGAAGAGAGAGGTCAGGTGTGTGTGAGGTGGTGGCGCATTTCAGGGCATTGTTTTTATTCGCTCAGGTTTTTAAAAGATCATTTCAAACCGACCTCAGTAAAATGTTAATAATAATAATAATATATATTATTTTAAACGAGGTTTTAAAAGGGCACTTTCGTTGATAAAGGGCAGAGTTGGTGGTGCTTTAGCACCTGATGTCTATGTCTGCACGCATATACCTGTGGTCCAGCTGGGCGACCGTCTGCCATGATACCAGTAACCAAATTGCCGCTGTGTGACGGTTCAACTGATGACGCTGAACGTTCACAGCACGCCTTTTGCTCTTGGCCACGCCTCTTTCCCGGCCCCCACACAGAGGGTAAAACCGGAGCAAAGAAAAGAGAGAAGCGCAAAAAAAAATTATGAACGTAAAATGCGAGACGCAAAGAAAAGCAGTGACGCGCAAACAAAAGAAAGAAACGCAAAAGGGAGAAAGTATTGCAAAAAAAAAGCAGCAACATAAAATGTGAAACGCAAAGAAAAGAAAGAAACGCAAAAGAGGGAAAGTATTGCAGAAACAAATTAGGAACGTAAAATGCAAAATGCTAATCTTATATTTGCGATATTATTTTTTTTCGTCACCATTAAAGACCCTAATTTGACTCCATACAAATTCAGTGTCCCACAAGGTTCAATTATTACTGTACCTTCATGAATCCTTGGACATGGTCATTTGCAAACGTATTTTGACTTTCATTGATTTGCTTATGACAAGCAGTTTTATACTTTTGTCCCCTTTGAATCAGTGTTGCTAGACTGAGCCAGACAGTTGTGCATAATGACGTCGTGTTAAAGACACAAAGGTCTGAATGACCTTCATTCTGCTGAAACACATGTATTGACATTTGGGTATTAGCTAAACAGCCAAAATGTGGTTGCCAGTTTCATCCTAGATCCTTCAAATTTGTCCTGGATCTTTCTGTTTTATCCTAGATTTATCCTTCAGTTAAAGATAAAATAAATCACTTTAAATCTATATAAGCTTCATTTAAGTAATATCTGTTCTGGGGTTGTGTTATGGGTAGTTATTTCAGGAAGTCCTTTCCTCTATACAAGAAGGTTTGAGAGAATAATTGAAAATCAATTATTGAGTGTGAGCTCTGTGGGGAATTTCCCTTCCTGCCCCCCAGCAGGGATCAGAGGGAAACAGCTGCTGCCCCAACCCCCACCCCCCACCCCCACTGCAGTGGAACTCCGTCACTTCATCACCCCTCCATCTCCCCCACCCTCCCCACAGAAGACTAATATTATTCACTAACTCACATTGTTAATATAAGCAATTGAAAGATTAGTTGTGTAAAACTTCAAAAACAACTCTAAACTTTGTCAGTCATATTTAGCACAGACATTTGCCTCCAGTAAATTTCCTCCAGTAATTTCCTCAGACTAAATTAGCAGTTCACTTGCTGAATGTTTCAGAGTAAAATGGATAATCAGACTGACATAAAATATGTTTAACTGTTTAATTTATGAATCTCTCCGGCCCTCAATTCTTCATACAACCAAAACAAACACATATACGGTATACCCCCGAATACAACCCAATATTTAAATACATACAACTCCACATAGCACACATTGCCACACAGCCCTCATACGTCCATACAGCCCAACATCTAAACACAGACTGCCCCTCTCAGCTTATAGCCCAACACCCAAATACACTGCCCCAAAGGCTAAAAGCCCAACACTCACACAGCCTGCCCCCTCAACATACAGCCCAACACGCACAGCCTGCCCCCTCAACATACAGCCCAACACACACAGCCTTCCCCCTTAACATACAACCCAACACACACAGTGTGTCTCCTAGCACCCAAACATAGCCCCTCCCCTTCACCTCCTTCACTTCTGCCAGTTCACACCCCCTACCCAAACGGTCCTTGTTCACTGCTCTATTAAAGGACAATAAACATTTGGCTTTCATAACTGGATTAAATATTGATGTTTCACTTTGAGGTTGAATACAGTATTAATGCTAGAGCTGGACAATATGGGCAAAATCTATATCACGATGTATTAATTTTGGTCAATACGATATAATTCCGATATCGACATGAATATAAAAGCCACAAAAAATTGCCAGGAATGTCCATAACAGATGTCTGTACATACAAATGTCTGAAAAATTAATGTCAAATATATGAAACCTCCTCCTATAAAACATACAATAGTACAAATAAATCAGTCAACCTTTTATTTGTATTCAGCCTTCATATCTGAACAACATTACCATCAAATAAAAAAACTGGTGGGCTTTGTCAATATTAAATATCTACAATAGCTGAACCACTTCCACACCAGAGTGTTTCCCCTTTATTAACTATTTCGTCTGCTTTATTATCGCTTGGCGAAGCTCGTTCAGTCACGCTTGTTTTGCGGTCAGCGGTGCTCATTTTGCAGCTAGTACGTGTCATGTTGGAGCCAAACAATACTAGCACAGGATGCTGTAGCTGAGCACAGGCTGCTGTTTCTGAGCACAGGCTGTAGTTTCTGAGTACAGCCTGCTGTTTCTGAGCACAGGCTGCTGTTTCTGAGCATAGGCTGTGTGAACGTGGTGGACGTCATCAGTCACTGAATGCAATAAACTAACGGCGGCACCCTGTTTATCGAAATATTGAAAATGTGTTTGAAAATCATATCACTTATGTTATTGAAAAATCACGATATATATTGATATTGAGTTATTGTCCAGCCCTACTTGATAATTCTGCAGCAAAAATAATTCTGTTTACTAAAGTCTGTTGATGGCACTTCATCAGCTGTCCAATGATAAACTGCTAACCCATTTCACTCCAAGCTTATGAGTCATAAGGAGATCATCTCGTCTGGGTGACTGACTGGAGTTGTGTTTGCTGTGGTGTGGTGCCAACGCATCACAGCAGCATTAACAAAGCCTGCAAGTCGATCTCATACAGATGTTTTCATGAGAGGAACATTTAGCAGCACATTTTAAATCTGCCCAATGACCACGCTGCACTGATCACCAAATCTTATTCAACAGAGACCGAGCACACACAAGTCATTTGTTTCATAGGGTTAGGTTAACCCTAACCCTGACCCTAGCCCTGACCCTAACCCTAAACCCTGACCCTAGCCCTAAACCTGACCCTAGCCCTGACCTTAGCCCTGACACTGACCCTAGCCCTAATCCTAACCCTGACCCTGACCCTAGCCCTAGCCCTGACCCTGAGATGCTTGCATAGTTTCATACTCTTGCAACATGGAGGGTACAGTCACAAGGCACATCAATCAGTTTCTCTCTTCAGAATTTTAACCAGCTAATGATTATATTGAGAAAAGTGTTAACCATATATTAAAACAATGGGTTTCAAGGTAGAACTGCCATCAAATTCTCAGTATGGTGGATCTAACTCTGCACAGCAGACCTGATAATTAGATTCAGGGCAGCATTTCCTTATGGAATCAGTTCACACCTTTTGTCTGTGTGAGTATTTCACAGATCACAGCATCTCCTGTACAGTAGATGAGAATGAACCCTATGCTTACCCCAATGGCTAATGTACTCAACCCTAACCATAACCCTACAGCTAATGTACTCAACCCTAACCATAACCCTATAGCTAATGTACTCAACCCTAACCTTAACCCTATAGTTAATGTACTCAACCCTAACCTTAACCCTATAGCTAATGTAGTTTAATTATAGATGTAGTTCTCTCTCTGGTCTTTGCCAGAAACTTCAGCAAAGCATTCAAGATAACGCATGTGACATCACCCACCAGCGCCACACTCAGACCTTCCCATGACCCTGAATCAGGTCATTTAAAGCTTGTTCACACAACGCTCACACATTTCTCCAACCTCACTGTTAACCCCAACATTATGCCTTTCCAACAGTGACAGTCAGTAAGTGCTCACTGACTGTAGCAGCTGTGAAAACAAAAGTTTGAGATTTTAGTATATTCTGTGCTGGAGATATTTACAATCTTTTCAACGTGTACCTCCTGCCTCCTCACACTCAGAATGAGTACATCTTCACTACATTTGGCTTAGCATTTAGTAGACATTAATCTCTCTACCATACAAGTCTGACATGAAGTACATTAGGAAGATGAGTCCTAAATTAGCTCTCTGGTTAAAGAACACACTGTTCATGGTGGTATCCATGGTGCCCAACACTATGTACCCAGAAGGAGAAGCACTTGGGATAGCTTCAGCACAGAGGAACATGGACACGTTTCCACAAGATTTCATGCATGTTTCCAGTGTTCTATATCATTACATACAAAGACATTAAGCAGAAAACGTAGAAAATGTTAGGTATTTCAGGTCTGACAAGAAAGCAGAGATTCAGGTCTTCAGAAACCACGTTTTTAGGACATGCACAGCTGATGTAACTTCTGTATATGGGGGGTTGACATATTTGGCTAAAAAAAAAATCTCAAATGTAAGTCATGGAAATCACTGGGTTATATTCTATCAACTCTTATATTTCCAAATATGTATGTGTCTTGTAGATTTTTCCCTGAATTTTACATTTATTCACTAGTTTACCGTCTTAGAAACTAAATTTGTCATATGGTGTGACATGAATGTTATTGTGAATTAAATTAAAAAGAGATATGATGTAATAATGTATGTCAATTCATCCTGATTCTTTATCATTACTATTTAAAAGTATACCTTTTCTCATGTGCAAATATGTTACCTTTTGTATTAATTTACTTCATCAACACTCATAAGAAGACTTTTACTCATAATCTTTCAATATACTTCAAATTAATTTATGAGTATCTTGTTACTGCTGGCACTATTCCCCATCAGCCACATTGTTGAGTTTATGATTAATTACCAAAAAGCCTAAATTTTTTCAAAATTCTGAATGTCACACCAAATTACATGGTGTCATGCCATATGATGAATCATGCCACACAGCAATCTGTATGCAAAAATCTGCATTTACCAAACAACCAAACTTGGTTTGACAAGTGACTGAAATCATTTTTAGTTACAGCAAAATCACAAAAATGTTGAAGGACAGTGAATTCTACTCAACGTAGTGAACAATGCTTATAAGGCATTAACTAATCCATTTACTGTATTCATTAGATGTTACTCTTTTTATTCTAATCTGCTTAATATTGGTTACACAAATTCTAATAATCTTTGGTAAGTCATTGAACTTTTTTATATTTAATGCATAAATTAATTAAAAAATGAGAATAAGTAAAACGATGATCAAACAGCAATCTCTCCCTGTACATGTTAAAAGTATAAAATATTCAATAAACTATTAACTATAAAAATGTATCAAGACCATTATTTGGGTCATTCCAGGATTTTGGTACATTTCAGGGGTGGTCACTTCTGAAAATTTGATCTTCAATTTGATCATTTTTAGTCACATATTTCTTAGCTACAGGTTCTATACTATTAAAAAGTTTGATTCGTCAAGCTCAGGTATGGAAGCAGTTTTTTTTTTTATTAGATGTAATTGGTATGCAGTAACAGGGTTGCGACTAACAGGGTTTCAAATTTCGGCCTAGTCTAAGTTGTGGTCTACCCCAGGAACAGATGCTAACTGTAAAAATTAGCTATGTATACAAGATCAAGGACAAATATTGTTATATAAGTATATAAAGTAAATTTTGACTGTACTCAATATTAGTCTTACAATATGAGGAACAGAGTTGCCCCTTCTTACCTAAGTAGTCTATTGCAACCATACTCTCCAGAATGTATTCTTTGGTCCTCAAGCCTCCATTTGCCCGAGGTCCCACATATTAAGCTAAGCACCATTGGAAATAGAGCATTTTGTGTTGCGGGTCCAAAGTTGTGGAATAGTCTTCCCGACGCACTGCGAGCTTGTTCATCTTTAGATGTTTTTAAAACCAGACTCAAAACTCATCTTTTTAAACTAGCATATGGATGATACTATGTATCTGTCTCTATGGTCATTTTAAGTTGTATGTGCACTTACCTTTTTTATTTTATCTTTATCAATTGTACAGTGTCCTTGGGTCACTTGAAAGGCGCTTTTAAATAAAATGTATTATTATTATTATTATTATTATTATTATTATTATTATTATTATTCACTGAGTGACACACACAACTTGGACAAACATATCTGGAAAAAAACCTTGAAAATTTTTAGAGCACTTACCATTTTTCTTGCCATGTGGGCAGGAAATGTCCTTGTGATGCAAATTCCTTTGTGCCAGTAAACAAATATTTTTAACCCTTTCTCTGCCAGATAAAATTCCTTATGGTAACAGGGCTGCCCTCATGTTGTGGGACACAACTTAATAGTGTAAAACTGTGTCACGTAGGGCAACGCCCCCTCTCGTAGCTGTCACTCTGGGTTCCCTCATGTCCGTGTTCCCTGCCTGTTTGTCCCGCCCTGCTCGTTGTCTTCGTGTTTCCTTGTTTGTTGCCACGCCCCAGTGTCATTGCCATCACCTGTCCCTAGTTAGTTTCTATGTATATAGTCCCAGTATTTCCCCAGTCCAGTATCCGTGATTTTGTCTACTTCGTGCCTTGTGCTTTGTTATACCTGTTCTTCGTGAGTATTGTTTCCGCTACTAGAGTACCTGCCTGTTCCGTGTTTCCCCGTCGTGTTTGGTTTATCTGTCCGAGTATGTCTGTTGTCATTTCTTGTATGGACTGCCTTCCCGATATGACCTGCGCCCGTATTACGACTCTGCTTTTGGAATTTCCTGTATTAAATCTCGCTCATCTCTGCAATTGTGTCCGTCTCCTCGCTCCGTTGCGCATGCAACGTTACATAATCACGGATCTTACAAGGACACAGCGAGGGAGCGAGACTCTGGTGAGTTTAATCGCTGCGATGAGATGTTGGCTGGTTCGGTCCAGTTCAACTCTCCGATATTACAGTGTGAACGAACCAGAGACAGAAATTCCCCTGGCGCTGTGGGAACACAGAAGTCTCGACGCGCACCCACGAAAGCTCAGTCACTTTCGGTTTCGTCTGGCTTTCGCGTCGAGACTCCTGTTGAGCGCTACGTGTCTGCCCGGCTTGATCACTATAGGGAGGAGAACCCTGTAATACAAGTCGCGGGCAGACGGATTGAGTGCACAGACAGGCGTTTGCTTAACCCTCGGTTGGCTCTCGATGGCTTCTGCGAGCTCCCGACGCCTCAGAGGAGGCGGAGCCGTCGCAGAGAGAGCCACCGAGGGGCTTCTGTGTCTGTGTATTCTTCCAGGCTCAACCCGGACCCTGAGGAAGAGGACCTACCGCCGCTGATCCCACCGGCTACTCCACACGACACCCCCAAGTATTTTTTGGGGGGGAGTACAAGCCACGTCGGCTTGGCGGACACGCCCCCCGATGACGTCAGTATGGTGGCTCCGCCCCCCGAGGACGTCGGCTTGGCGGACACGCCCCCCGATGACGTCAGTATAGTGGCTCCGCCCCCCGAGGACGTCGGCTTGGCGGACACGCCCCCCGATGATGTCAGTATGGTGGCTCCGCCCCCCGAGGACGTCGGCTTAGTGGCTCCGCCCCCCGAGGACGTCGGCTTGGTGGCTCCGCCCCCCGAGGACGTCGGCTTGGTGGCTCCGCCCCCTGAGGACGTCGGCTTGGCGGCTCCGCCCCCCAAGGACGTCGGCTTGGCGGCTCCGCCCCCCGAGGACGTCGGCTTGGCGGCTCCGCCCCCCGAGTGCATCTCCTCACCTCAGATTCCTGTCCCCGCTGCCCGTAGGCAGTCCGTGCCTGTTCCTGTCCCCGCTGCCCGTAGGCAGTCCGTGCCTGTTCCTGTCCCCGCTGCCCGTAGGCAGTCCGTGCCGGTTCCTGTCCCCGCTGCCCGTAGGCAGTCCGTGCCGGTTCCTGTCCCTGCGACCCAGGAGAGGTTGTCCACGCCGGTTCCTGTCCCTGCAACCCAGGAGAGGTCGTCCACGCCGGTTCCTGTCCATGCGACCCAGGAGAGGTCGTCCACGCCGGTTCCTGTCCCTGCGACCCAGGAGAGGTCGTCCACGCCGGCTCCCGTTCCCGCTGCCCGCCAGCGGACCCTGCCTGTTCCCGCTGCCCGCCAGCGGACCCTGCCTGTTCCGGCTGCCCGCCAGCGGACCCTGCCTGTTCCCGCTGCCCGCCAGCGGACCCTGCCTGTTCCCGCTGCCCGTCTGCCGGCTCCTGTTCCCACTGCCCGTCTGCCGGCTCCTGTGCCCGCTGCCCGCCGCCCGGCCGCGCCTGTGCCCGCTGCCCGCCGCCCGGCCGCGCCTGTGCCTGCTGCCCGCCGCCCGGCCGCTCCTGTTCCCCAAGAGACTGTGCTGCCCCCTGTTGGGCATGGACTCCGTGTACTGTCTGCTCCGCCCTGTGTTCCTGCTCCTGTGCCCGGGTTCCCCATGTTCCCCAGTCCTGTCCCTGGTTTTGTTTTGGTTCCTGTCCCTGTGGTTGTGTCTGTCAAGGTCTGTGTTCCTGTTCCCGTGTCTGTTTCTGGTGGTGTCGTCTCTGTCCCGGTCCCCGTGTCTGTTCCCCAAGTTGTTACCCACCTTGTTCCTGTCCCCGTCACCATCGTCCAAGCCGTGTTTGCCTCAGTGTTTACCTCTGCCCTGTCCCCTGGCCCCGCTCCAGTGTCTGTCCCCGGTCCTGTCCTGTCCGGCCCTGCTCCTGTGCCTTGCCCTGGCCCTGTCCGGTCTCCCTGTGTCCCGTGTCATGCCGTGTCCCGGCCCAGCTCTTGGCCTGTCTCCCTGTCTCCAGTCCCTGCCATGTCCCGGGTCCCTCGTCCTATTTTGTCTGGTCCTGTCCCTCTGGTCTGTCCTCTGTCCGCTGTCCCTGTCCTGTCTGCCCTTGCGTGCCCCGGAGTGGCACGCTTTGAGGGGGGGTTCTGTCACGTAGGGCAACGCCCCCTCTCGTAGCTGTCACTCTGGGTTCCCTCATGTCCGTGTTCCCTGCCTGTTTGTCCCGCCCTGCTCGTTGTCTTCGTGTTTCCTTGTTTGTTGCCACGCCCCAGTGTCATTGCCATCACCTGTCCCTAGTTAGTTTCTATGTATATAGTCCCAGTATTTCCCCAGTCCAGTATCCGTGATTTTGTCTACTTCGTGCCTTGTGCTTTGTTATACCTGTTCTTCGTGAGTATTGTTTCCGCTACTAGAGTACCTGCCTGTTCCGTGTTTCCCCGTCGTGTTTGGTTTATCTGTCCGAGTATGTCTGTTGTCATTTCTTGTATGGACTGCCTTCCCGATATGACCTGCGCCCGGTATTACGACTCTGCTTTTGGAATTTCCTGTATTAAATCTCGCTCATCTCTGCAATTGTGTCCGTCTCCTCGCTCCGTTGCGCATGCAACGTTACAAACTGTGACATGCAATACAATGTAGACCAAAGAAGTTGTTTTCATAAGTAAAGGAGATGCATTTCCACAATATACAAGAGGAAGTAATTTATTTAGAGCTTATTTTAATTGTTAAATTTGGCAAAGGAGTTGGTCACCCAATGTGTGAGACAAGAGAAAACGGCCATATTTTGAGGTGGTCCAAAGGTATTCGGTCTTTTGAATAATATCTAAGGAGCTTATTTTTCCACCAAATTTTACAGTTTGTCTTATAACAAGTACATTGTTTTTTTTTTATCATTTAGATATTTTGGATATGTACATTTGAAATGTAAGTGGTGGGACAGGAAATGTACCAAAATCCTGGAATGACCCATTTATGTATTTATGCACAGTTCATATCATATAGTGTGACAAAATGATCATATGGTGTGACAAGAAAACCCTGTCACACCTTATGATGATGTGTCACACCATATGAGGTTTCATGTACTTAGCATGACATTAAGCAATGTGCCTTTACGCTAACACCATAAAACCATGCTAACTACAATGTGACAATATAGTTTTAAAGGTAATACTGACTGAAAAGTAATTTAATTTGGGCATTTTTGTGTAAAATGTGTCACACCAAAAGGGAACTGAAGCAGGATTGCTGGATATACTTGATTTTTTTGAAAACAAGAGTGATGACTCACCTTGTAACTTTAAGTGTCTCTCTGAGGCATTGTTCTATCTCCTGAAAGAAGGAGGACCCCCACTCCCCAAAGGTCTCCAAACAATTCCATTTTTGGGACAAAATGTTTTAGTTAAGGGTGGCTTCAAAATGTTATGCCTGAACTTTTAAAAGTAGACATCTGTGTTATTTAATAAATTAATAAATTTTCTTGTTTTAATTCAAAATCTAACTTTGTGAAATGTGCTTGGGACAGTCACGCCATATGAGCATTTTGTAGTTTGGCTGAAAATTGTGAAAAATAGGAATGTTAATCCCATGAATGCTCTGTAAATTCATATAAAACAGCACTTTCTGAACAATATCACCACAGTTTTTTTTTTTACATATTTTTCTATAATTTAAGTATATTTGACACTTTGGACCAAAAAAAGCCATGTCATGTCAACCACACACATACTTCTGTATATGTGTTTTGTTACTTTCTGTTTTGTTACCATTTAGGCGAAAGGATATGGCCACTCTATGATCTTCTTGGCGTATTTCCTAACGGTGTTGTCCTCACCAAAAATGAAAAGAGATCTGTTGACGGTGAAGCAGTTTTGTCGGACTGGTAGGGGATTATAAAGGGCCATGGTGCGGGCGCGCTGCGCTTTGGTCTGTTTGAAAGCAGGTGAAACGGCGCCGGTGGACACCGCGGGCGCCTCGCGTACCCGGCCGCACTCCGACCCCCCGTCTCCGGCACCCAGCACACCGGGCACTTCATCTCCAAACCGCGCCATTCTGCATGAAAAGAGAAAGAAAGAAGACAAGTAGTAGAAAAGATGCCTTGTGGAAAGGGCGGGGACACTATCGGTTTATAAAAATGTCATCCACTATTTGTCATTGCAGGATTCTGGCCAACCAATTTTTAAAAGTGTACAGTGTTCATTCATATTCACAGTATAGATAGATAAATATTTATTGATCCCAGAGGAAATAATTGATCCCACATTTACAGTATTATCCACACTGAACATTCAGAACATTCGAGCCGCTCCATGTTAAATGAGTAATTAAAGTACAGCATCAACGCCCACACGTACCTCACTCCAGCGTGTGTCCCCATCATTTAGCTACAACACACCAAACTGCCCAAGGAAGCCAAACACCATCCAGGAGGCAGACGCACAGCCATGCACACCAGCATTTAAAGATTAGATACTTTCTGAGCGACTGTCACGAAAAGTCCAAGTCCGGGTAAACGCTATATGACATTTATTTTGTTTCCTTTCGATTCGGCGAGATTGTTGTCCTCTTATCTTCGGTTTCATCCACACATTTAACACCAAACTTTTCTCGCGTTGCTGGTGTGCAGCACAGACCCGTTAACACTCCCGTAGTGAGACACACGCACATCTGTTAACTGGCGTAACTCGACCCGTTTGGCACCGGTCCACTCTCACTACAGGGACAATACGATCTTACTCTGTGTCAGATCAGCTCTAACCCACACAGCTCCTCCACAAACACCACGTACAGGCAGACGTAACCACGACCATGCTGTTCAAAAGGTCAGTGGATATTTCAACATCTGGGGGTGGTAATCCTCCTGCCATCGCTCCATCCTCCAAAGTTATTATTGTCCACGCGTTTGTAAGTATTCAGTTGTTGGACTTCTATGTTCTTTGTTGTCTCCACGATCAGTGTAACGCTGATCTTCTCCACCCGACCTCAGCCAGATCGATAGGATGCGTCCACCCGTCACACCTGTATCAGACCTCAAATGTATTTGTCCCCGCAGCAGATATGTAGAAACTCGCCCTGCTTCTCCGCTTTTACTCCAGCAGAACCCAAAACACGAAGGTGTTGTTCAGGAGCGCTGCCAGCTGCTTTAGATGATATGACGGAGCGACGGAGTAAACGGGACACGCGTTAACAGGGACGTGCGCAGATAACATTACTAGCATTGGGTGTGTGTTCTTAGTTATATTGTGGTTGTAATAAGCATTCAGAACTAGACAACAAGAAAGTCAGGGCAACAGAAGACTGAGGCTCAGTCACAACAGCACGATTTCATGCATAAGCAGTGTGTGCGCTGATAATTCTCTACTGCAATATTAAACTACTCCAGAGGCAATAAATAAACAAATAAACAACAAAAATGGAAAATACTGATGCTAAATGCTCTAGTGATTCGTTGTAGGGCTGTTACTGTCACACTGGAGGACACAGACTGTTACAGCCACACCACCCTAGTCAGGAGGACAAAAATAGACCTCTCTCTCTCTCTGAGGGTCTATGAGTAAATGAGAGAGAACAGGTGTGTGTGTGTGTGTGTGTGTGTGTGTGTGTGTGTGTGTGTGTGTGTGTGTGTGTGTGTGTGTGTGTGTGTGTGTGTGTGTGTATGTGTGTGTGTGTGTGTGTGTTTTGCGTTCATCAAGTCAACACATTTCAATAATCTCCATAGTGTTCTTGATGACAGATGAGGGTGTGCCGATGTAGCAGCTGGAGACACAGTGTTAGTGTTCAACACAGGGTTAGTATTAAACACAGGGTTAGGGTTCAACACAGGGATAGTGTTCAACACAGGGATAGTGTTCAACACAGGGCTTAACATGTAATAAGAAAAACAGCAATATGTAAATTTGACTGATCAGAGGTCCTATACGACACACCAAATAAGGGAATGCATCCAACCAATCAGCTGTTGTCTAGTAACTTTTAAATCTATAGTAATTGCAACCCTTTTCTGCACATTGGCCCTTCTTACAGGTCCATCACGGGATCATTGCAGGGTTCTTATCTGACTTCACCAGTGCTATTTCAGTCCATTCTGGAGTGTTAGGCAGAGATATCCATCCGGCAGAACAGATGTTCCTTGTCATTTTAACACTAGTCTCCATGGTGACAGTCATCTTAACACTGGTCTCCATGGTGAAAGTACAGCCCTCAGTTCCTCATTTGTTGTTCATCTTCCACACATTGAACTACCAAACACTCACTCTCCCCACACACACTCAATCACACACACACACAAAGTGTGTCCATCACACACCACAGCCCCCTAGTGATCACTAGTGTGTGTGTATGTGTGCACCACAGTCCCCGTGATCACTAGTGTGTGTGTGTGTGTGTGTGTGTGTGTGTGTCTGCACCACAGCCTGGTGATATTGGCAACTTAATTTCTGTAGTTTTTAGATATTGTTTATTATCTGTGTTTATTTGAAATCCAAGGTAATGGCATTGATTCCTGTAGTTTAGTAGTAGTCTGGTTCAAGGGTATCTTGAATTCTGACCTATATAAACTGTACTATACTGGATTTTCTATGCAGATGCCAAAGCACTTTGTAAGTTGTTCTGCACAAGACTGACTGCTAAATGCCCTAAATGTAAATGTAATATGTCACTTGTATGTTACTTGTATGCATTATTTATGCACAAACCCTCTGGACCTTTTCACTTGGTGGCACTGCCACTGTCAGTTTGCAGTTTTATTCACTGTTTTTCTGCCATTCATACCTGAAGCCAGTATGGCACCTAGGGTTAGGGTTAGGGTTAAGGGTAGGGTTAACGTTGTTAACTTGCCCTTCACTCAGTATGAACAGGAAGAGAGAACTAATGTATCTTTCCCAGCCAGTGATGGGAGAGAGAGGATATAGAAGCTAGATTACAGAGTTCAAGAACCTTGCTATACCACACTAAAACCTGTGCATCCAGTCTTTAACAAGCTATTTTGATCCAGTCCCCTCTCCAACAATGACCAAACACCCCCCTCCCCAACAATGATCAAACACCCTTGCTCCCCAAAGACCAAACACCCACCCTACAATGATCAAATATCCCCCCAACAATAACCAAACCTCATTGTCAAAACTGGCATACAGCAATACCAAAACACACAAACACAGATATCTAGCCAAAGTATCATATATGGTGCTTTTGGCGGTGTAGATGTGGTGTGTTTAGTGGTGTTCATGTGGTGTGTTTAATGGTGTTCACGTGGTGTGTTTAGTGATGGTCACGTGGTGTGTTTAGTGATGGTCACGTGGTGTGTTTAGTGGTGTTCACATGGTGTGTTTAGTGGTGTCTTTAGTAGTGTTCACGTGGTGTGTTTAGTGGTGGTCACGTGGTGTGTTTAGTGGCGGTTATGTGGTGTGTTTAGTGGTGTTCACAGTGGTGTTCACGTGGTCTACATAAAGCAGCTCATTAGACTGAGCAACACAGATGCTCAGTCCTGCCTTTCCCTGCATTGTTACCTAGCAACAGGCTGGTCCTCTCCTCATCTGATCTTAGCTGTAACTCAGTAGCTCACGTTAAGCATCTGTATCAACATTAATCTGCAGCTCAGGTTGTAGGTGTGTGGAGATGAGCTCATTCAGGGTGTGACCGAGCTGAGACACTGAAAGGAATGAACATCTGTGACTAAAAGGCAGAGCACTGAAAAATACACTCACATGTTCCAGTACAGTGTGTGAATTACAAATAAAGTGTTGGTCATTCCAAAAAGGGACCGTTCTGTGTCCAACCACCATCTGCATTTAGACCTGTGAGTCCATACTAAACCCTTTGGGCCACAAACGCCAGTTATTTCAGAATAAACATGTGCAACATAAACTACACTCCATTTAAATAGCAAAACACAACTGTTTAACCGACTATAAAACTCACGTACCGTCCTGCGTGCACCTGTACCAGCACTTTACTGCACTAACCACCCAGTACAGGTCTCTCTTGTAAATGAGTCTGTAAGCCTCAAGATATTATCCTGTCTAAATAAAGGAATAATAAATAAATTAATTAATTAATTATCACAGTGTTCATTTTAGTATAGTGGCTATGAAAGTACATTTCAATAATGACAATCAAAATACAATCCAGATGGAAGTTAAACTCTATATTCCCACTAAGCTCGCTGGCTGGCAAACTACTGAATGTGGTTCCATCTAGTGGTGGAAGTGGACAATACATTCACGAGAGCTGGGAGTTCAATTGTGTTGTAGCAGGACTAGCAGTGCTAGTATGCAGGGTTAGAGTTTAGGATTAGGTTTAGGTTAGGGTTTAGTTAGGGTTAGGTTGGGGTTAAGGGTTAGGGTTCGTTAGGGTTAGGGGTGAGGGAGGGGTAGGTTACGTTCAGTGTTGGGTAAGTTACTTTAAAAAAGTAATTTGTTAGTTACAAGTTACCTTGTTTAAAATGTAATTGTAGTGTAACTTTTCTGATTACTTTTGAAAAGTAATGTAACTAATTACTTTTGGATTACTTTAAGGTTTAAATTAGTATTGACCCATGATCAACATTTCATTTTTGAGAACTGACAGTGTGAACCTTAAAAGAGTACTAAGCTGAGAGGGAATTGCTGACCACTTCTTTCTCACAGCGGTCACCTTATTGAACTCTTCCCAAAGACTATTCTTTCCTTACCCTCTATCCATACCTAACCATCCACACAACATCTGTACAGTGTTCCTCTTCAATTCACATCTGTATAGCCCTATCTACAGTGGTATAGGATAATCTGTATATTATCTGTATGATTCCATCTGTATTTATCACATTTATTTATACCATATATTTTTCTTTGCCCTGTGCATTGTACTGCCATAACTACATTACACACACACGTGCATTTCCCTAGGTAATTTATCTACTCTGCACATATCTATTAACCATCTTTACTTACACTAGCTGTAACTAATTGCATAGGGTTGCCACCTAGGTCTGACAAAAAACAAGGACACTCTGTCATACGCGAACGTAAATTGTTTGGGGGGGGAGGGGGGGGGGGGGGGGGGTGAACATGTTACCGGGGGTTGGTGTAAAATGGACACAGCGAGAAAAAAAGACGGATTTTAAGTGTTTTCCCGGGCTGTCCCGGTTTTCCTTCTTTTTCATATTCGGTCCCGGCAAAAAAAAAATTAATTTAATGTCCCGGTTCTCACTAGGTTAGTTCAAACGACTATTTAGACTGTTTCTGTACACTTTAAATCCATCTTTTTTCTCGCTGTGTCCATTTTACGTTCGCTGCCAACACCACCACCCCCCCCCCCCCCCCCGTCAACAATTTACGTTCGCGTTTTTGTCAGACCTAGGTGGCAACCCTATTGCCTTCTGATCGCTTCTGAGGCCATGACTGAGGTGCCCTTGAGCAAGGCACCTAACCTCAACTGCTGCCCGGGCTAGGGCTAGGGCTGCCCACCGCTCTGGGCATGTGTGCACCACAGCCCCCTAGTGATCACTAGTGTGTGTGTTAGCCACTAGTGCTATGTAATTGTAGATGACCCTAAGTAAGTAATTGTTTGTGTCCCTGGTGTGTGGATGTTGAGAGAAAATATGCTTCTTTTAGATCTCACCCCTTTGTATTAATCGTCTCCTGTCTGTCAACCCCACATTTGCATGCCCAGCACCTCTGTCCTTTGTTTGTATATCCTCTGTCCTTTGTTGTATATCCTTTGATGTCGTAACCCTAAGGTGCAACTACCCAACCAAATGTAGATTGTACCTTCAACCCCAGAGAAACAGTGGTGTCCAGAAACTCGATCTGTAGGGTGTGTGAATGGGATTTCAGTTTTGGCTAGTGTTTTTATCATGTCCATGGGCCCAGATATGGAAGAAAAATAGTTCCATCGGATTTTGAATTCGTATTTGAAGCACTGAATTTGTTTGCCCTTGAATTTGAAGCTCTGAATTTTTTTTGCACTGAAATTATGCATCTGAATTTTGTTGCCTTTGAATTTAATGCTTATTAAAATACAATGAAAAAAAATTCGGGCGTTAAAAAATTCAAAAGATTTTTTTTCAAGTTGCTCGAATTCGATTGGTCAAATTTGGCTCACAAAATACGCGTGCAAAATTTCGCGTGCTAAAATACGAGTTCAAAGATATTCAGAGTAAACATCCGGGACACAAAGGATGAGCAATCGATTCAAGACTCCAATCGAACCAAATCCAACCAATCACGCTCCACTGGTCACGGCGCTGTTTGAAGCCACAGGCGGAGAGAGAGTGAGTTATGTCGGCGCACGGGATCGGCTCCTCTTCGGTGAGTGTATTTACTCCTTTATTTGTCTATTGTGGTGTTTTTAAGATTCAGTAAGATACAGTAAACGACGTGTTGCACATCAGAGGTTTGCGCTAGACTGATCTTTTTTTTAACTCGCTATGTAGTCAACATAGCTGCGTATGTGTGTGTCCGTCAGTCCACACTGTGCTTTATGATATTATACTTATCATAAAATCATTACATTCGTTTATTACTTCCTTACCAGTCGAGTAGTTTACAGTTGTTTTCAACTGTCTCCGTGGTGTAATGGTTAGTGACGAAAGCTTCGGACAAAACGGGCCTGGGTTCGATACCCGCGACTGATGAGCGATTTGTTATAATTAATATTTTTTATTCATTTATATATATACTGGACCGGTGCCAGGACATATTCAGTGGGGGTGGCGGCGTGTGACGATTGTTGAGCGAGCGAGGGGGCGGTAGCAATAGTAAAATAAATGGGTCTTATTATTTAAATTGAGGGGGCGGGACACCTCGCCTGAGGGGGCAACGCCCTTTTTTGAAGTAGAAGTTTCAGAACTTGAGTGCAAGTTGTTTTGTTATTTTTAATACAAGGTATTTCAGTTTGATCATATTCCAGGATTAAAAGGCTGTGGTGAAGTCTATGGGTCGTTGTAACAAGCATCTACTATGATGTTCTCCATTACCTTGAAGGAGAGGGCTCAACATTTCCAACATCACACACATCTTCTGTTGCCACTATGTGTTCCTACCATGCCTGCAGGAAGACCTAGATACTTTTTGTAGTGGTTGGGACAATCATCCAATAAGAACAGAGAGCCACATGACCCCTAATCAACTGTGGGTGCTGGGTCATTCACATCACCCAATTCCTGCAGCAGATAACACAGAGGTACATGAAAGTGTAATATGATTTTAACAAATAGTGTGGTTTATGTATAAAGTTTGGAAGTGGCTATTTTATCCACACAAGTGTATACAACTTATTTGTAGGGAATGGAGATTCCCAATATTGAGTGGGACAACAACGGACTTCCCATTGATGACCACTCAAAAATCATTGTCCCTCACACAGAATGCCCACTGACAGATGAACAGATGACAGCTTTGAGAGATGCAGTTAACCTAGGAGCTGCATCCCAGTCCTCTGGCTGTGATCTTTACATTTCTGCTGTCCAGTTTTGTGAGAATTTCCTGTCTATTTGAAACAACTGGTCTGAGAATTGGAATAAAATAACACATCTTTACAAAGTTAAGACCATATGAATGAAAAATTAATGGCAAATTTTGTCATCAGTTTTAGTTTGAGTAATAAAAAAAACAATAAAAAACTGAGATGCAGCTTCATTACTTTTTTAAATTATTTACAGTGTAGGAGACATTGCAGTAAATGGATACAATCAAAAGTTGTTTGATTGCCCAATTTTGTTATTCTGATGTTTGACATAAAGGTAAAAATTATACACCACAGAAAATAAAACTAATTAAAACTCATGCTTGACTCACTTTCATTTTATTAAGAGTTGAAGTTTTCAAAAATGATATCAAACATAACAGAGTTAGTCAAATTCCCTTCTGCCTCTTTTGGAAAAAGCAAGGCCACTGTCAGGTCGTCGAGTGAGCACTGTCCACATTGGGGATTCTTTAATCCCTCGTCTAATGCCCGGTTCACACTACACGACTTTTCAGTCGTCAGGTTTTTGTGCCGTCCGCACTACTATGACTGATCGGCGACGCGGGCTCACGAATTACACGACTGGGGAACTGGGGAATCGCCGACTCATCTGGCTGCCGTCCAAAAACACGAGAACACGAAAACGAAACTCTCGCCAGAACCAGCAACACCACATAGAAGAAAAAAAACAATGTACATGTACTCCACATTTTCGTTATTATAATTTTTTTTTACCGTTTAAACACTCCATAGTCCCAAGTTGCCAGAATTATTTCATCTCTCCGTTGCAGTGAACATAGATATAATCAATCGCACTATTTCTCCAGTGCTGTCACAATAACTTAAACACAGTGTTGTAGTAAAGTTGTAAGAAAGGTGAGGAGTTTGTGTGTTTGCTGGGTTACTGTTTTGAAAGCATTCTTGAAAGTTTTTTACATTCTTCAGAGATATCTTCAGCGGTGCCGCGGTTCTCTCTCCGCGTTCCCATTGGCTGTAGCTAGACGCTGCTGCCGACTCTCAGTCGCCGACTGCTAGATATTAAACATGCTAGATATCTGCCGGTCGTCTGCGACGAGTCGGCGACGGCCCGGCGAGCGTCTTTCAGCAGTTCACACGAGTGATCGCCGATTTGCCTCCGACCACAGTTTCTGTCGCCGATCAGTCGGCGACTGAAAAACCAGCCTAAAATCGTGTAGTGTGAACCGGGCATTAACTGCTTGATCTGTCTTGTGACACGTCCAACTACCTGTTTAGAGTAATAAACAGAAGAGAAAATGAAAAAATAAATTCCTTATCCAAAAGTAAACTCAGAGAGAAAGATTTTATACATATAATAATAATTTTAAAAAACAAATCGCTCGTCAGGCCCGTTTTGTCCGAAGCTCTCGTCACTAACCATTACCCCACGGAGACAGTTGAAAACAACTGTAAACTACTCGACTGGTAAGGAAGTAATAAACGAATGTAATGATTTTATGATAAATATAATATCATAAAGCACAGTGTGGACTGACGGACACACACATACGCAGCTATGTTGACTACATAGCGAGTTAAAAAAAAAAGATCAGTCCAGCGCAAACCTCTGATGTGCAACACGTCGTTTACTGTATCTTACTGAATCTTAAAAACACCACAATAGACAAATAAAGGAGTAAATACACTCACCGAAGAGGAGCCGATCCCGTGCGCCGACATAACTCACTCTCTCTCCGCCTGTGGCTTCAAACAGCGCCGTGACCAGTGGAGCGTGATTGGTTGGATTTGGTTCGATTGGAGTCTTGAATCGATTGCTCATCCTTTGTGTCCCGGATGTTTACTCTGAATATCTTTGAACTCGTATTTTAGCACGCGAAATTTTGCACGCGTATTTTGTGAGCCAAATTTGACCAATCGAATTCGAGCAACTTGAAAAAAAATCTTTTGAATTTTTTAACGCCCGAATTTTTTTTCATTGTATTTTAATAAGCATTAAATTCAAAGGCAACAAAATTCAGATGCATAATTTCAGTGCAAAAAAATTTCAGAGCTTCAAATTCAAGGGCAAACAAATTCAGTGCTTCAAATACGAATTCAAAATCCGATGGAACTATTTTTCTTCCATACCCAGACCCCAAAAATATCATCTAATTACCTGAAGGTTTTAGATGAGCTTTACGGGTGAGCTGGGGCAAAAAAAATGTTTGCCCATATTTCCATGAATTTGTAAATAATGCTTTGAGTCCTTGAGTGTCAGACAGCCTGCTACTTTCACATCTCACCACCAGAGTGCCCAGTCTCCAGAATTATAGTCACTCTGCTCCTCCCCAGCTGCTCCTCATTAACTTACATATATAAACAGTTTCCACATTACCTTGCGAAGTATTGCCAATCTTTTAGAATTGCATACCAAGTGTTATTTCACTGACTTCTCATTTTGGCCTTTTGTGAATTATCTTACCTGTACCGTTGCCTGATGTATATTCAGCACTAGTTTGTTACTAATCCAGTTTCTGTCTACAAATCTGCTCCTACTTCTTCACTCTCCGTTAACATTAAACAATGATTTTATCTGCATATGGATCCTCATTTAGCCTCTGGTTGCTCAGCATTACCGAATACTTCGCCTCCCATGGATCCAGCAGATACTACCAGCCTTCACGCTGCCCTTGTCTCCCAGGGGACCTTATTGGGATCCCATGGCCATCATGAGCGTTTCAACCTCCCTTCCACGTTTTGGCTCACCCCCTTCAACCACCTGAGAACCCAGAAGCCAAAACAACTGCTCCTATTCGGCTGGCTGTTCCAGAAAAATATGATGGCTCACCAGGTTTATGCCGGGGCTTTTTATTGCAATATTCGCTATATTTTAGTCTCATGACCAACGTGTTTCCTACAGACCTCTCCAAGGTTGCTTTAGTGCAGTGGTTCCCAAAGTGGGGGGCGCGCTCCACCTAGGGAGCTATTGCAGGGGGGGCGCGGAGCTTGAAAGTAAAATGTGCACATGTGTCAATATTAGGGATGCACCGATTCCGATATTAATATCTGAAAAAATTCTAGATCGGGTATCGGGGACAATGTGACCGATCCATAAAAACAGATCTATTCAGTCTAATTCTATGCTTGTATTGCTTGCTTTTCAGAGTTAGTTCAACCTTAATACTCGCGCTGGTGGTATTCCACTTAGTCCGTTTATTTTCTGGTTGACCAAAATAAACCTGGGCTCCAGCAATACTTCACTGTTCATACATGAACTGGTGAGTTGTCCAAAGCTCATTTAATGCGTTACTTACAGAAATAAATTAAAGAGCAGTGGTCTGACTCGGTCTACGGCAGAAAGCTAAAAAAACAATATTCCATACGCACGCTCAACTCGCTCCCTTAAAGAGACGGTACACATATTTCTGGCCGTTACATGCTTTGTGCTCTGCGTGATGTCTGCGCTTGCAAACTAGCCGCATATGTATTGCTGTTTCTCTTATTTCTTCTCCTTATTTATTTTAAATTATATTTAGAATTCTTGAACCATTTAAAAGGTTTCTTGCAGTTTATTTTTTTCATGTTTGACCAAAGTTGTGAACCTATTGTTTTTGTAAGTTTCAGGTTCTTTGGTATTATTTATTTTACATTCAATGTTATATTCATAATTGCACTGACTGAACAAATGCAAGTTGTGTTGTTTTTACATGTTTTATGTGTGTTTAAGTGTGCTATACTGGTGCAGAGTTTTCAATAAACTTGTAATTCTGTATGTCTGTGTTTAAAAAAAATGCTTTAAGTCGATTCAGCACAGTTTTACACTATCAGATCGGTATCGGCAGAGGCGGTCTTTGCATAGAGGCGTGGCTAGGCAACTGCCTTGGGCCCCTCCCACTGCAGCCCACTGTAGGGGCCCCCTGATTAGCTGACTTATTTCTCGCATATTAATGTTGATGGGCCCCCTAGCTAATTTCGCCTTGAGCCCCCAAATTGCTAAGTCCACCACTGGGTATCGGATCAGTATTGACAGATACGAAGCGTCAGATATCTGAATCGGTATCGGAAGTGAAAAACGTGAATCGGTGCATCCCTAGTCAATATGGGGGGGGCGCAAAAATATTCTCATCTAGGCCTGTCACGATAACAAAATTTTCAGAACGATATATTGTCCCAGAAATTATTGCGATAAACGATAATATTGTCATTTTAAAGTGCCATTATAAATTTTTTTCTTGCTTCTGGGCTCCCCAAAGGAGCTTTAAGACAATGTGCCACAATAATAATATAGTAGCATAATAATACAATTACACCAGTTGGCAGTAATGTATTGTAAAGCTCATGTATGTGTTCATATTTGAGCTTGACTACATATCTGTAGTGGCAGAGTAAAATGAGATGTCTAATCTCCTTCAGAACACGTGACTTCATTATATAAGGTTGGAATGGCAGTTTGGGAGATAAAGGTTTTCTTTGGCAGTTCATACTGCATGTTAAATCTTTGCAGCATGTTTATAAATGTTTTCTGACTGTATTTAACGGCAGCATCTCTTTGGCTATATAGCGAGTTAAGTCTGGTTTAAGCCTGGTTTAAACTTGACGCATCGCGAGCCGAGCGAGGGTCTGCGCGGCGAAAATTACGTAATCGCGGTGGCCTCGCACACTGTCGATTCGCGAGGTCGTGCACCTCTCGAATTTTGTAACTTCGCGCTCGCACGCCGCAGCGCAATGAACAAAGTCATGTTTGCGGAGTTCATTTTCGGGCTATGCGGAGTTTAATTCATAAAGCATTTGTACGTCACTTTAAAGGTCCATTTCAATATTTCCCAGCACGTTAAACTTAATTAAGTTAAATATTTATACATATACTCGAAATAATTCGCTTTTTATCACATCATTTAAGGGTTGTTTATTTTCAAAACGCCCAATCTTAGAACGTCTTCCCGTTCTCTCATGTTTCATCCTGGAATTACAAGAGGCTCGTATTTGTTAACTGTTCAGTCAGTCAGATATTTATTGTGAAACGAAGTACAATTTCAAGTATTTTCAAGTACTTTAGCCTAAATTCCAGCACTTTTCAAACCTGAAACACAAAGCAACATTAAAATTCGTCAGGTAAATGTTCCTTCCACTGTTTTTGAGGGGATTTCCTTTATACTACCACATATCGTTTCGAACAACAACGCTTTCACCGTTCGCGGTGGTTCGCGCGAGGTGAGCGGAGTCGCGCGCTACGGTCACTATAATAAACAACCATTAAATAATGTGATAAAAAGCGAATTATTTCGAGTCCTATTAGCCTCAAATACGTTCACGAGCTAACACATCTCCACCTGTGTGCGTGGAGGCACTGTTATTTACGTTATTGAAATCTAACGTAGTTGCGGTTTATTCTCATGTAAACAAATTTGAGCGGAAACCCAATGGTCAATTATCGACATCAGCAAAAATGATCACGGTTAAAAAATTATCGTACGATAAGTCGATAATGTAATTATCGCGACAGGCCTATTCTCATTTACTAAAGGGGGGCACGGCAGAAAAAGTTTAGGAACCACTGCTTTAGTGATTACACTGTTGACCTGAAAGGCTTTACACTGGGCCACAGGACTGGAACTCAAATCCTCCCATAAAGGAATCTTATAGCAGTTTTAAAAGACACTTCAAGGTGGTGTTTGACCATTCCTTCAACTGGGAGGATCCAGGTCAACAACTGCTTCAGCTCCATCAGAGTAGGTAGTCAGAGGCTGAACATTCCCTTCAGTTCTGCATGCTGGCAGGCTGCCAGTGTCTGGAATGATCGAGCCTTGATCACCTCCTACCGCCAGAGCTTGAACGATGTCCTAAGGGGAGAGCTGGCTTGTAAGGGAGAATCTCACTCAATGAACTCACTCAGTTATCGATCAGATTAGATAATCTTATACGTTCACGCCATAAGGTTTCAGTGCAACACGCGACTACCCATTCAACCCTGACCACAAAGAATCCAGAACCCATGGAATTAGGAGGCACACTACTGTCCCCAAGGGAGCGTCAGTGCCGCAGTAGAGAGGGTTTATGCTTTTATTTGCTGTCAAAAGGGTCACCTCAGTAACTCCTGTGATTTGTACCAAACAAGTCCCAGGACGTGTTCTGACTACACCACCCATCAAGACCAAAAGCTTCACTTTGCCAAATAAACTTATCTAGTCTCTTACTCCTTCTTTACCAGCCATAGTTTACTCAGGAGCAGTAGGAAATTTTATGGACAATGCCTTTGCAAATAAGATGTCATTTCCCGTTTTTCCCTGTGCCTTTCAGTATAGACAAAAGGAAGTTGACAGGAAGCCCTTAGGCACGAAAAATGTCCCCAACATCACCAATCCACTCCACCTTACTGTGAGTGTCCTCCATTCCAAGTCTCTGCCCTTTTATCAGTGACTTCCCCAAAGACCCAATAATATTAGGTTTTCCCTGGCTAGCACAACATGACCCAGTTTTTTGGGGGAACTCATAAAATGGAGTCCCTGGTGTCCAGAGTTGTATAGTAACGAAGTAGAACTACTTCACTACTGTACTTAAGTACTAAAACGCTGTATCTGTACTTTACTGGAGTATTATTTTTTTTCTCCTACTTCCACTTTTACTTCACTACTGTAACGTAGCTTGCGCCACGGAGCGAGGAGACGGACACAAACGCAGAGAAGAGCGAGATTTATTACAGGGCATTCCATAATCGTAGTCGAAGTCACGGGCAGGGGTCACAACGGGAGAGCCATCCAGATGAGACAGGTACAGGGGCATGATGAAGACAGACACGAAACAAAACCAGGCTGAAATAACACAGAACAGAGAATTAACCAACAGAGAGTAAAACACCGGGAACAGGGCACACGAATTACAACAGCGCGAGGGAGAGAACAATCAAACATCCAAAACAACCGACAAGGGACAAGGGAGACTCAGGGGTTTATATACATGGAACTAGACAAGGATCAGGTGCAAACAATGATACAGGGGCGTGGTAACTAACAAGGGATTCATCAAAACTAACGAGCAGGGCGAGAACACAGACACGAGGGAACCCAGAGTGACAGCTAGGAGAGGGGGCGTAGCCGCACGTGACAACTACATATTTTACATCAGTTTAATACTTTTACTCCGATTCATGTTTTATGTGCTGTATAGTTACTTGTTACAATTATAAATATGTTAGCTGGCGCTGTCACCAGGTCAAGCGATCAGGCTGTCTCATGAGAAAACTGTGCATGCTCCGGTCGTGTCTCCTTTACTCTGCTGAACACTTGAGCTTCGTAATCTAGGTTCACTTGACACGTCGTGACTGCTGCAAGGGTCCACGCGGCAAAAATGTCGCGGTGGCTCCGCCCATGCGAGTTGGCCATGCACACGGTGGCGTCGCAATGTCGTGCACCTCTCAATTTTTGTGCGTGCGAAGTTACAAGGTGGAATTCATGCACTTGTACGGCACTTTCAAGGTCAATTTTCAGTATTTTCCAGCACCTTCAGCTTAATTTACATATTTATACAAATACACATATACTCGAAATTATTCCAAATAATTCGCTTTTTATCTAATTAAAAGAGATCGTACAGTGTTTGGTAACAGCAGAAGAGCAGCATAAGTGCTGCATAAAAAGCTTGTTGGCATTTTAATGTACATATAATGGCACCTTCCACACCGTCAACATCGAGTGATCGTGGCGGTGAGGGTGAGGAAGTGAACCCACAGGGGTTTGCATTATTGTTTTTAGAATTGGAGGTACAAGACCTTTTTGTGCACTGGCACACTGCCTCTTCAATCTACAGATTGCTCCTTATAAAAGGTTCTGAGAGGGGAGGTGATTCAGAGCAGGAAAGGAGACAAAAAGGGTTGGAGCAGGGAAGGGATGATGGTTTTAGGGTTGGGGCAGGGAAGGGATGATGGTTTTTAGGTTTGGGGCAGGGAAGGGATGATGGTTTTAGGGTTAGGCCCTCGTTGTTCGTCAGTTGTTGTCCTCTGTGTATTTAAGTGTCTGTCACTCCCTCAATGGTTGTCACTGTTTTATCATAAAGCTCTCTAGCTGCACTTTGGCATCTGTCTTTCGCTCTGGCAGAGTCTTGATTTAATGTGTACAAAATAAAATTTTATGTATCTAAGAAGTTCATTTGAAAACTTGGATTGAACAAACAGCTGCAAAAATGAAGCAAAACCAGAGCAGGAGTTGCAGCTCCTGGGATCATAATCCCGTAATCCCCTAATCCCAAATAAAACAGAAACCTTTTAGTGAAGATGGCAAATACAATTATTTTTTCAAGACCTCAGTGCAGTCACATTGGCTAGAATCTGAATCAGAGAATAGAGAATAGTTACCCTATACTAAGTACCCTACCCTAACTACTAACCCCAGCACTAACTGCCCCTACACTAACTACCCTACCCTAACTACTACCCCTACACTAACTATCCTACCCTAACTACTACCCCTACACTAACTACTACCCCTACCCTAACTACTACCCCTACACTAACTACCCTACCCTAACTACTACCCCTACACAATGCTCAAAATGTTTGAATGAATCACCAACTCTGAGACACTGATGCATTTAGACATCCGGCTCTTCTCTGGTTTGTCTCTAGGGCAGACAGACATTTCTTATCAGGCTGATGAATAGGCCTTTTCAACATGTCAAAATAAATTATTCAGCAATTACAAACAAGCCTGACATTTAAACTCTGCTGGTTGCCTGAAGGCAGGACATTTATTTGCTGATGAGAACTGTAACCCAGTTAAACGTGCCTGCATGACTACAGGTCCATCAGCAACATTATACAAATATCCAGTTTCACACAGATCTTTAGGTCAGGTAATAATTTCACCTTTAACCCTGAAGTGGTGCAGAAGTCAGGGGGGTGTAAAATGGACACAAATTAAGTATTATATCGCGTTCGATTGATCGTCAGTGGTTGGCGCCAGAGCGAACTAGTAACTCATTGAATCATAGATATGGATCAGAGGTAAATAAACTAGATTTTTTTTTTCTGCGTGAGAGCGTGTGAAGATGGTCAAATGCGTGTGTCTCACGCTCAATGTGTGAGAGTTGGCAACCCTGAGTTATAATTGTATGTGAACTAGAGTAAAGACCACTAATGAAAACTTGATTTGTCCATTGCATCCACTTAAAAGTCTATGCTAATACAACTTAACTTCTTTAGTTTCTCTTTGTGCAAAAACTTAAGTAATTTAAGGCAACGGGTTTCCACGCAATTTTCTAGTAAAGTCAACTAATTTGGGTTTAGAGTGATAGGGTCAGAGCAAGAGTGGATATAGGATCAGAGTTCAGGTTATAAAGTCAGAGGAAATCAGGGATAGGGGTCTAGGATTAAAGTTTGGGTTATAGGGTCAGAGTTAGGGCTACAAGCCCAGGTCAAGGGTTCTAAACCATTTTTGTATTTCTAAACAGACATGATGTGTTTAGTGGGCAAAGCTTAACTGTGATAGAAAGTGACAGCATAGTGGTAGGAAGTGTAGGAATGTAGGAACATATGAATAACTGAAAATATGAATATACAAATATCTGAATATATGAATATTTATATGAATTTTAATTAATATGAATCATCTGGGTGGCCTCCAATTATTTGCCAACAGAAAACTGGTTGCTTTACTTGAGTGGTCACCAAGTACAAACAGGTCGATCCCCCAGATCCCCCAGATCTCCCATCTTGAACACATCAGACCTATGAGGCTGATACACTACACTACACTAACAAGCAAACCCTTAGTGATGGGGTGAGGTGTCCTGACCCGCAGGTCAGCACTCACCATCGGGTCAGGATCAAGGACCGAAGGGAATGGCCAATGTTAGACATCATCATCATCATCATCATTGTGGAAAAACCCAGCATCTATCCAAAAGTAAAACTCAAGGAATACGTTACACACTCTGTAGCTTTACATTTATTCAGTTATTTTGATTGTTATCTATCATCCTCCCAGACTACATGCAGATTTTCTTGAAGATTTTGAAGAAATGCTTTCAAGGATTTTAATTGATTTTGATTATGTTTTAATTGCTGGGGATTTTTATATTCACATGGATATATCCACAAATCCAATCACTTCAGAATTCATGAGGATGCTTAACTCTTTTGATCTCATACAGCATGTATCAGGCCCAACTCATAAGCATGGCCACATTTTAGATTTGATCATTTCTAAACGTATAGAGGTTAATAATACTGAAATTACTGATGTTGCAATCTCTGACCATTTTGGTGTATTTTTCAATATGTCATTATCTACTAGAACACTCAGTGAAAAGCGCACAATAACCAAGCGTTATCTCAGTGCTGGCAGTGCTGTGGCCTTCACAGACATGATACAGTCCCTCCCTCCCCTTTCAGAAAATGGGAATGAGCTAGTTGAAACATTTGCACACAGAGTTAGGAACTGTATTGATGCTGTGGCACCAAAGGTAACTAAAATAATCTCTGGTAAAATTAAGATGCCCTGGAGAAACACTCCATCTATTGTAAAATTTAGGCAAGATTGTAGGCAGGCTGAGAGACGTTGGCAAAAGTCAAAATTGCAAGTACATTTTGATATTTATAAAACAACATTACAGAATTACAACAGTGAAGTGAAATCAGCAAGGAAAAACTATTTCTCTACCTTAATCAATTCATCCAATAATAACTCAGCTGTCTTATTCAGAAGCATAGATCAGCTAGTAAACCCCACCTCCTGTGGCTTCCCTGAGACTGTTTCAGTTGAAAAATGTGAGTTTGCTATATTTTTTAGGGACAAGATTACTAGTATAAGGCAGAACATAGCAACAAGCACTAATATACCATCAACCCTTACATCAGTTACTCAGCCTAACTTTAATATGTCTTATTTCCAAGAAGTTGACATGGTAACACTACTTGATGTGATCTCATCACTAAAATCCTCTACTTGTGAACTGGACCCTTTACCAACATGCTTTTTCAAGCAGGTTCTGAGCTCATTAGCAAATGAAGTTCTAACAATTGTTAATCAGTCTCTGCAATTGGGTGAATTCCCTAAAATTCTTAAAACTGCAATGGTTAAACCACTATTAAAGAACAGAAATCTTGATCCCACAATTCTTAATAATTATCGACCTATATCTAACCTTTCCTTTCTTAGCAAAATAATTTAAAAAGTAGCGTCTATCCAGTTGAATGACTATGTCAAAGTAAATCAAATAAATTACACTTTTCAATCTGGTTTCAGAGCTCTCCACAGCACTGAAACAGCCCTAGTTAAGGTAGTAAATGACTTGAGATTGAATAAGGATGCAGGCAAACTCTCAGTCCTTTTTCTGCTAGATTTAAGCGCCGCTTTTGACACCGTTGATCATGAAATACTTCTTGATTGACTACAGAGCTGGGTAGGCCTTAGTGGCTTAGTCTTAGACTGGTTTAGATCGTACCTAACTGGGCGTTATTACTATGTAGCATTAGGTACCTCTTCCTCCACATGTCAAAAAATAACTTGTGCCGTCCCCCAAGGATCAATTCTTGGGCCGTTACTATTCAACATATATATGCTTCCGTTACCACACATCATTAATAAACATGGTATTAGTTATCATCAATATGCAGATGACACTCAACTTTATATTTCGCTAGAACCTAAAGCCCTAAAATCAATTTGCTCACTGTTTGACTGCATAGATGATATACAGACATGGAAGTCTGACAATTTTCTGCAGTTAAATAAACAGAAGACAGAGGTTCTTGTTCTTGGCAGTGATTCACAAAGGAATGATGTCCAGACTTATTTAAATCAAATGAATCTGAATGCCAGACAATGTGTTAAGAACCTGGGTGTCACCTTTGATAATGAGCTCAGCTTCAAATCACACATCATGACTACATGCAAGACAGCTTACTTTAATCTTCGAAACATTGCTAAGGTCCGAGATATGCTCTCTCCTGCTGACAGTGAAAAACTTGTCCATGCATTTATCACATCAAGGCTAGATTATTGTAACGCTGTTCTATCTGCTCTTCCAAAGAGCTCTATTTTGCACCTATAGCGAGTTCAGAACGCGGCTGCAAGGGTTCTGACCCGCAGGAGAAAGAGAGATCATATTACACCTGCACTCCACTCACTGCACTGGTTACCTGTCAGCTTTAGAATAGATTTTAAGGTTCTAGTCATGGTTTTTAAATGTCTTCATGGCAGGGCTCTCAAGTCTCACGCATTGAGCGTGTGACACACGCATTTGACCGTCTTCACACGCTCACACGCCACACCTCCGATTTCACACGGCGAGAAAAAAAATCTAGTTTATTTACCTCCGATCCATATCTATGTCGCCCTCCACTGGCGATCGATCGCGATATACAACGTATACAACCCCCCCCGCTCAACAACTGACGTTTGCCACATACACCCCCCCCCCCCCCCCCCCCCGCTCAACAATTAACATTCGCCACCCCCCCCCCCCCCCCCAATCAACAACTCTCACACTCTGGCATGAATCCAAAACTTGAGAGCCCTGCTTCATGGTCTTGCCCCTCTTTCTTTACCTGAGTGAAATGATGGTTAGATATGTTCCAGTCAGGTCTCTCAGGTCTTCAAACAGTAATCTACTGGTGATTCCTAAAAGCCGATTAAAGATTGGTGAGGGTGCTTTTAGCCTCTATGGCCCAAAGCTCTGGAATTCTTAATTAATTGGTCTCTAGAGTCAGAGTGACACCTAAAGCAGCTTCTGGTGTCAGATGCCACCTGTACCTATACCACCTCTACCTCTACCTACACCTGTCTTTACCTATATCACCTGTACCTATATCACCTTTACCTATACCTACACCTGTCTGTACCTTTATCACCTGTACCTATATCACCTCTACCTATACCTACACCTGTCTGTACCTTTATCACCTGTACCTATATCATCTCTACCTATACCTACACCTGTCTGTACCTATATCACCTGTACCTATACCTACACCTGTCTGTACCTATATCGCCTGTACCTATATCACCTCTACCTATACCTATACCTGTCTGTACCTATACCACCTCTGCCTACACCTGTCTGTACCTATATCGCTTGTACCTGTATCACCTGTACCTATACCTACACCAGTCTGTACCTATATCACGTGTACCTATACCACTTCTACCTATACCTACACCTGTCTGTACCTGTACCACCTCTACCTACACCTGTCTGTACCTATATCGCTTGTACCTGTATCTCCTCTACCTATACTTACACCTGTCTTATACAACCTCTACCTATACCTACACCTGTCTGTACCTTTATCACTTGTACCTATATCACCTGTACCTATACCTACACCTGTCTGTACCTTTATCACCTGTACCTATATCACCTCTACCTATAACTACACCTGTCTGTACCTATATCACCTGTACCTATACCTACACCTGTCTGTACCTATATCACCTGTACCTATACCACCTCTACCTCTACCTACACCAGTCTGGAACCATCAGGGCCCACTACGCCCTCTCAGAGGGAATAATATTATAAATGTCCAGTATATAATAAGAATAATATTCTTAAAACATAAATTTATCCAATTTTTAAATCTACTTACAGTTTGACAAGCGACATCTAAACAATTACAGAAATATAGCTAATAAATTATTCAACTGTGTCTATTCAATCTGTGTTGGAAGGTGAGGGGTTAAGTCTCACCTGTGTGTGAATAGCCTTTTCCTATATCACCTGTACCTATGCAGCCTGTACATTACACTTTGCTTTAGGGTGGCAGCAGTCGTAACTCAGCACAAGCACAACTCCAGTTACATTTACAACATATATTGAAATTGCTTATGAATAAATGGGCAATGATTAGTTGACCCGGGCACAGCAACCACTTCTTTGCTGTAGAGATTGTGGAGGGGTTAGGCCTGAAAATGGTGTGGTTCCACCCTAGCAGACCTGATACCTGCTTTCATGTGTATTCATCCATTATACAAAAAATGTTACCAAGCTCATTTCTGAGTTATTAATTGAAGATTTTAAATGCACACAATGCTAGTGCATTGATCTTTTAATACCAGCATTCTTGAAGGCTGTTCTAATTGGTTATCTAATTATATTTTGGTCTATGGTTTACATCAAATGTTGTAATCACACAATGTGACTATCAAACCAGTCATATATCTAATGTCATGATACAGCCCCGGACCCCTCACTTTGGGCGTGTGTTCATGTAGTCTACGTCTGGTTATGCCCGTGTATGTATTTCCATGAGTGTGGTTGTGAGTGTGTTCATCATTCTCACCTGTGGCTTGTCTCGTGACCACTCGAGTCTCATGTAGTTTGTCTATTTAATGTGCGTTTACGCAGTGTCCCATGCTCGTATTTGTTTAGTTAATGTACGTCAACTTGTGCATGTTTCATGTCTCCTACCTTTGTAGTTACTGTTGAGATTAAACTTTGTTGAACTGAAACATCATCTCAGCGTCCTGCCCCTTTCCTTGCACGTGACATCTAAGGCAAATGACATCTCCTTAGGTGTAAACTAGGGTTATGTATCCAATAATCATTCTGATAATAAACTTCGTATTACACAATGCCCCCTAGTCACATCAGGACAGCGTGTGCTTGTGCCTTCTTTACACATGCTGTCACATGCATGAAAGAGGATGAGGAACAAACGTGTGATTAATTTCACAACATTCTGAAAAGTGACCACCAAGAAAAGAAACCGGAGCTCCCAGGAGTCCCCAAGCCTGTCCAAGCACACAACTGATTTACACCTGGATATAAACTGCTCATCATACACTGAAGACACTTCACGCCACTGCAGAAATATAATGAAGTCACCCTCCGACACCTCAGATCAGTGTCTGTTCAACTACTGGTTCAACAATCAGTCCTATACTGCCTTTCCAAACCAACCATGTCCATGTCCTAGCCTCTTTTCACTTAACATCTCAATAGTTCAACAACTCACTGTCAAACTTCAGTCCTGAAACATTGTCCTATTTGTTTGATAAAGGCAGTTTGGAAAGGAGTTTAGAAGCAGGAAAAGTCTTCTAAGGTTTTACCTGCCAGTAAGATAGTAGTAATGAAGTATAGTATAATGTAATATATATATATATATATATATATATATATATATATATATATATATATATATATATATATATATATATATAGATGTTTCATATATTAACTGTAATGACTAAGTGTCTAATGTAAATTAAAAAACCTATCCAGATGTGTTTTATATATTAACTGTAATGACTAAGTATTACATATGGATCCACTCCTTTTGTCAGTCCTGTCCATATCTTCCCTTTTGCCATGTCGGGATCCGTTCCTTCAGTCAGTCCTGTCCATGTCTTCTGTTGTTCCACGTGTTCTTGTCTATCATATCATATCTGTCCCCACCTCCTTGGTTTGCTCTCAGATGTCACTTGTTTATGATTTGATTTGTTTGGTATATATATATATATATATTGCCTGTTTCAGTCCTGCTTTGTAAGTCTATGGTAGTAGTTCCTGGTTTGTAGTTGTTCCTGTGTTTTCATGCCTGTGATTATTTCTCTAGTTCCAACTTCGTGCATTTGTTGGATTCTTTGTTCTTTGTTAAACTGTGTATTCTGTCTGATTCTTAGTCTGTCTTTATGTGAAGTGGTTCTTCCTCGCCGTTCTCATACCCTCGGGGTGAATACAGCTCGGCTGGAGGAAGCAACTAGGGTTATGTGTGTTAGTGCCCCAGTTAATAATCCTGCTCAACATGACATTAAGTGTCTAACGAATTTGTGGTGTTCCAGTGTTTTTAATTTGTTTCCCACATTCTTTACACGTTGTTCCTTTGTGTTTTTTCCAAGGATTTAAACTCCCTGTAGCCAAAGACTCCATGTACAGTACTGCAGCTGAAGACATGAAGACAAGTTTCCTTTGTTTATATTTGACGCTTCTCTCCAAGTTCCTACGATAACTGGATGTTGTAATCCGAGAAAGGGAGTCGTGAAACAGTACATCACCCTCAGATCCAGGGCCATCAACCACATGCATCCTTCACGTGTTCACACTCAAACACTTAACTGTTCACATTTAACTGTTCACACTCAACACCACAGTCAGGTTTCCCATGAGTAAGAGGGTATGTTCTGCCTTGATTTACTTGGGTTTCAGAAAGATCAGAAATCAAGCAATTACTTAATGATATTAAACACTCAAAACTATGGCTGAATCTGAAATGCCGTACTTCCCTCCTATTCAGTACGCCAAAGCAGAACGGGGTAACAGGTAGTATGTCTGAGGTTATGAACACTGACCAGTTGCCTGCAGAAAAAATGCACTGCTTTAACGCTTGAGCAGAATGTACTGCATTGAAATCTAGTGCCTGCTATTTAAAGACGGCATTTCGGATTCAGCTTATGTTTACATTTCTTTCATACAATTTCTGGAAGTTCCTGAGGCAAGGGTGGGGGAGGAGTGAGGCAGGGGGTGAGGTGGGGGAGAGGGGAGCGGTGGGGGGTGAGGTGGGGGAGATGTGGGGTTGAGAGGTGGGGGGTGAGGGGGGAGAGGCAGGGGATGTGGGGGAGGAGTGAGGCAGGGTTGAGGGGGAGGCGGAGCTTACTCCCACTCCTTGCGGCGGGCTTGTGGGGTGCTCTGCATCTTATGGGCCTGGTGAGCTTTAATGATGTCCCGCTGTTCGATGAGGCCGCCCCTCCGCCGCTTCATGACATTTGGACTGACAGGCATGTCAGGGTCCAGTGCAGGTGTGTCCTCGCAGGATCCGCCCAGGTCCAAGGAGGACGGTGGGAGCCCAGGAGGCGGAGCTCCAGGGACATAGAGTGTGTCGAAGCTGCCCGTGTGAGAGAGCAGCCTGTCTGCCAAATCCTGGCGATCCAATAAAGAGCAGGACCGGGAGATGTCCAGTAGCGCCCCCCGATGTTTATGCCAACTCTCTGGGTCCTGAAGGAGGAAGCACCGTGGGGGAGGGCTGCTGGTGTGTGAGCCCAAAGTCGTTGGCAGCGCCAGGGCATGAGAACTGCCCGAGCGTGAGCCCAATTCCAGCATCACAGCAGGACTTCAGCGTCGCACTGAGGGACAGAGATGAAGCAGCAGCTCAGCGCCAGGGTTCAAATGCTCAGTTTAGACAGAAATACACAAATTATGTTGTTAAAACTTACATTTTAAAACACTTCTTTAATGATCTATAAATACTGAACAAAAGGTTTTGGAGGCCTGTTCTTTTATTATCTCCTGAACAGTAGATGATAAACCTTAGAGTAGCCCCCAATAATAGAGCAGGGAACCACTGTTCTGCATAGTGTGTCCACTGGACAGAGCACTGTTAGTGTGTCCACTGGACAGGACACTGTTAGTGTGTCCACTGGACAGGACACTGTTAGTGTGTCCACTAAAGTCAGAATCTGAAATAAATCCTTGACATTTCTGTACATTTGGAGGTCAGAACCCCAAATGTGAAGTATATCAGTAGGCTTGTATAATTTACCACTGCGACTGTAGATTCAACCCATATATAAAAGAATCTTGAAAAAAAAAAAAATCAAAACTCAATGACTCAGAAATGTGAGTCCCCCTCCTGCAAATTCCATCGCCCACTTCATAACTCTTCCTCTCCTCTCCTCAAAACCTTAGTTCCATTCAATAATAATTGGAATATCAATATAGTAGAAATGCAAACTGAATATTTCAGTGTTTTGGGTTCTAAAAACATTTAGTTACCAAGAAAAAAATGGAAAGCAGCATTCTACTACGGTCTAATAACGTTATCAGACATTGTGCAGTTTTATAGCATTCTGTTCTCCAAGGCTATCAGACTGAAGTGGAAATGAGCTCTCGTGTTCTATGTAAAGCTGTAGGAGAATCATCTGGCACCTGCAGTGTCTTCACCAATAAACATCTGCGTCCATGACTTGCCAGGTGTCATTATTCCACCACATGGAGCTTACAGGCAACACCTGATACAGGGAGAGAGCCAGGCAGGGAGAGGGAGAGAGAGGGAGAGGGCACTGGTCAGAGAGGGAGAGGGAGGGAGAGGGCACTGGTCTCATTCACTCTGCAAAGCATCTCTCTGTGCAGCTAGCAGGAGTCCATCATATCCTGAATGTTGTGGCTCATCTTCTATTAGGCAGTGTTCCCTTTGTCATTTAGTAGTGGACAGTGATGCCGGTAACGCGTTACTTAGTAACGCGTTACTGTAGTCGGACTACTTTTTTCAGTAACGAGTAGTCTAACGCAACTACTATTTAAAAACTAGTAGTCAGATTAAAGTTACTTATCTAAAACATCGTGCGTTACTATTTCTGCATTTCGGGGGAACGTAGGTTATATTTATTCATTCTTATTTTTTGGCTACACGTTTCTTACGCGGTTACGTCATCTCTGCTCTGCGGCGCCAAAGTCAGATGGAAGGAGAGGTTCGCCTTTAGCAGCTGGAAATACAGGCATTATTTTGATTTTATTTCGGCTAAGGAAGACAACATTAAGGTCCGTTGTACACTCTGTCCTGGCGACAGAGTGCTGTCTACTTTCAAAAACACAACGTCAAACCTGAAAAAAAAAAAAAAAAACCGGGGCTTGGCGGCGAACGTAAATTGTTACCGGGCGGGGTGTAAAATTGACTAAATTCAGTATTATATCGCGATCGATCGATCGCCGGTGGTTGGCGCCAGATCGAACTAGTAACTCATTGAATCATAGATGTGGATCAGAGGTAAATAAACTGGATTTTTTTTTCGGCGTGAGATATCGGAAGTGTGGCGTAAGCGTGTGAAGACAGTTAAAAATGCGTGTGTCTCAATGCGTGACAGTTGGCAACCCTGTAAGTGGGCGGAGTTGAACAGAAAGACTGTCTTATTTATTTATTTAAAAAACATGTAAGCCTATTTCAAGAAAAAGTTTACAAATGCCAGTGTCATTTTTGATGTTCCGGTTAAAATACATGTCAATAAAGTGAGTATTGGCAGAACTGGTAGTCATTTTCATGTTATAGGGGCGGGGGATCAGCCTCTGCTGAAAGTAACTAAAAGTAATCTAACTTAGTTACTTTTAAAAGCAAGTAGTCAGTAACTTAACTGAGTTACTTTTTAAAGAAGTAGTCAGTAGTCAGTAGTCGGATTACTGTTTCAAAGTAACTATGGCAACACTGGTAGTGGAATAAATCTGGAAATGTTTAAAGTTTTATTATAAATTAATATTACACCAACTCTAAAATCTTAAACTACAGCATGAAAACATGAAAAATAAGAAAAACAGTAGGCTTATGTTGTAAACATCCTTATGTATATTTATTAAAACATTTATTAAAACGAGCAGGACATAACTGTGTATTCATGATTTTGAGACACATTTGGACTAAATATCCCTGCAGTTGATAATTAGAGGTGAAGAGTGCGTACCCTCCAAATACCTGCTCCCTGGAACAAACCGACACCTGCTTCCCAGAACAAACCAACACCTGCTCCCTGGAACAAACCACTCATAACCACCTACATCCAGTCTGCCCCTGAATTCCTGCCCTTACCATAGTTTCCTTCCCCCCAATTCACATGCAGATGTGCCTCTGCCAATCAGAGATCACTACCAGCTGTCCAACAACTGTGTTTTTGATGTTCACGATGCAAATTAACTTTAAAGAGGATTCAGTTCTCTTTCAGGTCCTCTTCGGCACTGATGACCATAAGCTGTAGACACCACCGCTCCTTGTGCTCAGAGCCCATTTGTGTAACTCCAATGATACAGGGTTATAATGTTCGCTGAGTGATTGGGAGGTGGACACAAATGCTGAGAAGAACCAGATTTAACACCAATAAAGTGCAAAGCTCTATAAATCTGTATACAGTGGCAATCTGAACACGTTGGTCTGTATTCAGTGGTGATCTGAGTTTACCCCACATTCTACTCCACAGTCCACCCAGAGTCTCTCAGTCCTTGAGAGAATATCAGACTTCAATCCCTGAAACTGTGATGATGGGTGTACAAATGCGTACACACCACGTAGGAAAACAGAGAACACCAGCGGAAGTAATTGGCAGAAGGCAAAAAATGCTGCAATGAACAAAAACCCTTCGCAAACAGAAGTAAAATGGATAGGAAGAGAAATTGTTGGAGGAAAACTTGATAGTAGTGATGGGTTCAGCAACACTGATGCGTCAGCACACGCGCCGATCTCTTAGAGCAAACCCCACGTTTCAAAATGACACTAACGCACCAAACTGTGTTTATAAGGATATGTGGAAACCAAGAAATGAGACCTCCTCAGTATGGAACAACGATTTCTCGAGCTTCACATATAGGTGGTTCTCCAGCAACAACTGGAGAACCCTCTTGATGTGCTCAATGTGTTCTTCAAGTGATTGGCTGTAAATCAGTATGTCATCTAAGTAGACAAACACATAGCGGTCCAGGGCCTCCCTCAAGACCTCGTTTATGTACCGCTGGAAGATGGCTGGGGCATTCATGAGCCCAAATGGCATTACAAGATATTCGTAGTGGCCGGTGGGGGTAATGAACACAGTCTTCCTTTCATCCCCCTCATGTACTCTGACAAGATTGTATGCACTGCGCAAGTCCAGCTTAGTAAAAATGGTAGCTTGCTGCAGTGCTTCGAAGGCCGTTGGCATGAGGGGTAACGGGTGTCTGTCTTTCACTGTGATTTTATTGAGCCCCCATTAATCGATGCAAGGCTTTAAACCTCCATCCTTTTTCCCAATGAAAAAAAAATCCCGCACCCGCGGGAGAGGTGGATGGCTGTATAAGCCCTAAGGACTCCTGGATGTACTCATCCATGGCCTTGCGTTTAGGCGAAGCGAGAGATAACAGTCAAACCCTAGGATGACTCGTACTCAGGCAAAAGGTCAATAGCTATATCATAAGGCCTGTGCGGAGGCAGGAACCCGGCTTTTTGCTTAATAAAGACCTCTTTAGGTCATCATGATAAACAGCAGGAACAGAAGTTAGGTCGAGGTGTTCGGTAGGGCCTTTAGTAGCTCTGGGATATCCTGCCACTAGGCAGGTTGTCTGACACAGAGGACCCCACCGTTTGACCAACAGATGCAGCCAGTCTGGGTTATGGTGCTGGAGCCAGGGCAGACCAACAATGAGACCTAGTTTGGTGGCACTGATCACATACAACATTATGCGTTCTCAGTGTCCCCCTATCCTCATGTCCAGAGGAATGGTCTGGCTGCACACGTTCCCAGACATAAGCGACCTCCCGTCAACGGCAGCCACGGTGAGAGGTGTCTCAAGGTCCACGAGTGGCATCCCAAGGGAGGCCGCTAGAGAAGCATCTATAAAGCTGCACAAAAAGCCTGTTTTCAGGGCCTCCCCGCCAAAAAGAAACAGCACGAAAATGCGAATTCTTCTAACGGGATGAGAGAAAGCGCTCATTCATTTATGTCATATTACCAAAACTCTGGGAAGAACATCCTACAAACCGATGAAAACAGCTATTTTTTTACAGCGCGCTTGCAATCACTGATTTCGCTTAGACAGTGCGACCGGAGAAAAATGGCCACGGCTCAATCATTATCATGCGGGGATATCCCAAGTCCCTACCTTTTCCCTGAAGATCGGGGCAGCTGTTACGTCTGTGTCTTCTCTTACCACAATACAAGCACCGACCCTCCTGCAGGCGTGACTGCCTGCTCCGCAGGTGATTCTCGAACATTCTTCACCTCGGATGTAAGGGAGTTGGCTTGAGTGGAGGTGGAGAACCCAGGTTGGGAGCAACGCCTGAGTCTGCATTCTCGCAACCGATTATCAAACCTAACCGTCAGCTCAATGAATGTCTCCAGATCGCTCAGCAGTTCCCGGAGTGCTCCTTCAGGTTCTTACCTAACCCCTCAAGGTAAGCCACTGTAAGGGCTTGGGCTCCCCAACCGCTCTCAGCAGCCAATGTGCGAAACTCCACAGAGTAATCGGAAGCGGCGCAGGAGGTAAGTACTTGAAAAGACAGGATAACAGAAAAACAAAAAACTTAACCGAGACTGAGACAGGGTGGCTAAACACCTTGACGCGACATAACAGAGAAAATGGGCTGAAGGTTGACAGCAAAGAAGACAACACTGCATCTGTCTTCCCTCTAACACAAGGACGACAGGTGCAGGCCATGACCGCTGATTGGGCTGAGGTCTGGCTCATGGGCTTTTCCTGGTGGCGACAGAAGGACCAGCCCTGACAGGATGTTTGTTCTGGATGTGTTTAAGTACTGGGAACAGATGCTCACAGACAAAATCAAACAAATCAAACAAGGAGTTTCTTACAAAATGATAATCCAGAGCTGTAGTCTAGGTGTAATGTTTCAAGGGGCGGGTGTGACGCAATTGCAGAGATATGATTTATTTACATAATTCAGTCTTACTGCAATTGAATTGTCCTGTTCATACTGTATTTTTAATGTCTCTCTGTGTCTCCCCCCTGATTGGCTGACTCAGGAATATGCTCCTCCCCTTGCATTGTGGATCAACCCAACTCTGGAAGAGAGGATCCTTCTGAGTCACACTTCCCTCCTGGGACACGCCTTCCATCCTGGGACACACCTTCCCTCCTGGGACACACCTTTCTGTAAGTATGACTTTTCAGTTAATGTCTTTAGAGGGTGAGCTTTGGGATGAGGAAGCCCTACCTCATCACAAGTCATTTTGCTAGTTTGAGCTAAATCACAACTTTCTAAATTTCCTGTCTGAAATTCCTTTGTAGACATGGAAGGTGTTGCTATCAAGCCAGCCCAAGTTATTCAAAACATCAGCTGTCTGTTTGATTCCTCAATCACCTCAAACTCATCAAGCCCCTCCAGTACAGCCCAAACTCAGCAGTTAAAGTTCTTACATCTACCAAGTGCACTTGCACATATTACACCTGTTCATATTACACCTGTTCATATTACACTTGTGCAGGTGCTCCAGGACTATAAAGCACTAGGTCCACTGCTACTTGCTATCCAGTCCATGTACAAACAGAGCAGAAGCTTGAATCACATGGATTTCACAGATGTCAAAGATTCTGTTCATATTTTTTATGGACAGAAGATATGTTCAGTTTGTTGGCCTCAGGATTCCACGTCTGCTTTTTGCGGATGATGTGGTCCTGTTGGCATCATCGCGCCAAGACCTGCAGCTGAGAATTAGCACCTCTAAAACTGAGGCCATGGTACTCAGTCGGAGAAGGATGGAGTGACCTCTCTGGGTCAGGGGGAGGGAATGTGGATGGAACACTAAGAGGCAGATCAGTGTAGCGTGTACAGTGTTGCACATGCAGTACTGGACCATTGTGCTCAACCACAACACCTCACACTAGACTCTATCACAACACTTCATACTAGACTCAATCACAACACCTCACACTAGATTCTAACACCACACGTCACACTAGACTCAATCACAACCCCTCACACTAGACTCTGTCACAACACCTCAAACTAGACTCTATCACAGTACAATTGCTCAAACCCATTTCATCACATCTGCAATTAAATATGAAGTACAAATTCCACCCATCTTACATTCAGTGTTCATTGTTCAGAGTTTCACTGCTGGGCTTCTATGATTTGTGAAGTAGCTAACGCAACACATCATCAAAGCTCAATTAGCACTAAAAAGACTCACAAAAAAGAACCATTTTATTCGAGCCCATCTCCATGACAACAAACAAGGATCCCTTCCCATCATACAAATGATTAAAAGTAAATTATTTCACAGCATATTGTCTATCTAAAATCAGCCTGAAACCTGGGCCCTATTTCTCAAAAGCATCGTAGTGTTGAGAATACCATCAAGACGATCTTGTGTTACAATGCTTTTGAGAAACCCAGACCTGCTCGCTTCAACCAGAAGTACAGAATCTGGACCACTGGATCTGGATCAAAGAACCACAGGAACATATTCATTCTGACGTTATTCAAATATGCCTCACACATATATTTAGGATAACCAAAGAATTTCACTTGATATTCTCAATAGGCTACTTGATATTCTAAGATCACGTTATTAGATAGATCACGTTATTATATATATCACATTATTAGGTAGATCACGTTATTAGGTAGATCATTTGTCCCAGACGCAAATCCATCATTTACCTTTTCATAAGCCTTTCTGGTTTTTGCAAAAAAAACTTATGACTACAGAAAACAAAACAGAGGCTGATTCAGGTCAAATATTTCAGTCTCTCACGGCACCATCATTTCACACCAAGCGGACCCTCCTTCATGATCCAAACGTTTGCAAAAACGGTTCTGCAACGATTTCGGGGTTTTCTTGCCGATAACTGTTCAGAGAGATGATTCCACTGTTTCACATATTACTGGATATTACAGTTCCTTCACACAACACTGGTCATGTCAGGACGCAACACAAACTACAGATGTGCATGTGTCAGATGTATTGGGGATTCATAGTTAACATCCGTTTCTAATATAGTTGGATCTGTTGGGCTGTAACTGGTGATGGTCCTGCTGTCTCCTCCAGCAGCGTGTGGACTGCAGCACTGCGTGTCCTGTACATAATACACCAGCATTCAGTCGCCCTGCAATTCCCTAGAAACTACAGTCAATATTACTTTAGGTCAGCCTGAAGTAAAAGTGTCTGGTTGACAAGTGAGGGACACTGTGGCGATGTGCACGACCACACGTCTGTCACACACATTACTTGTTTCGGTTTTATTATTTTTCGTAATAGCAGAACTGTGATGTTCCGAAAGGCACTCCTGCTGTTTCTATTAGCCTATGATATTATAGAAATATAAAAGAAACACATAACTATCTATATATGTATATTACGGTTAAAGCCTAATGTAAAACTCTTTCCAGAGGCGACAGACAGCATCTCGACTGGCCAATACAAATGACTCACTGAACTGTGTCACACTCACACACTGATGCTTGAAATAACCACAAGTACACACACAAATCTTAAACGACAACACAAATCTTACACGATGACAGAAGGTGCCGACAGAAAACGTACTCGATAACTGTCAGACATGTTTTTATTCTTACCACGCACAGCCACAAGTGTCTCCAGAAGAGCACCTGTTTCATCACACGAGCACGCGCAGGAACGCGCAGTTACTCTTCATTTACCTGCACGCAGTATCCGTGTCTCCGCGCTCTCGTCTCATCTAGCAAAACTCACCGAACAGTAATTCAGTCTCTTTTCCGTCCTCGGTTTGGTCAGAGGGTTGAAATGCGCGGATTTCCAATTTCAAACTGAATCAGACGGGTTAGTTCACGTGGGTGGGGGTGGAGGTGGGGGTGAAGGGGGGGGGGCTCTATGTATTGGTACGTATTGAAATAGAAATTAATTGAGCAACTGTGGGCTTACTTTGACACCCATCTATATCAACTCAAGAAGCATATGAGATATTTTTTTTATGGTCGGTCGTGAAACGGACATAAAGGCGATATGTCTGCTGGTCCAGAGGATGCCAGACTCATGAATGCGCAGTGTTGACACGCAGCCAGTCATGATAGGAGAGCATATTAGCAAACAGACTGGTGTAAAATATGGTCATGAATCAGATGGTGTAGTTGGCTACTGACCGTCCTGTGGTGAATCACCCCTAATAAGGGGTGTAGTGGTGGGGGCGGGGAGAACGCGGGGGGACGCCATCCCCCCACTTGTTTTAACAGGGGGGACACGTCCCCCCTGGATGTTACATCTAGGTTTATACTTGACGCGTCGCGACCGGCGCGAGGGTCCGTGAAAAAAACTATAGTTTACTTATCTCTGATCTACATCTATGATTCAATGAGTTACTAATCCGCCAACCACTGGCGATCGATCGATCGCGATATAATACTTAATTGGTGTCCACTCGCCATCCCCCCCCCCTCCCCGTCAACAACTTACACTCGCGACCCCTCACTTATTTTTTTAGGACTACACCACTGCCCCTAATGGTCGGAAAGTGATGGACACACTAACCCTAATTCCACAAGTATGTTTTTAAACCACAGACTGTAATTGCAAATAACGTTCACTTATTTTAACCATAGACTGTATATACAAGTAATCGTCACATATTTAAACCATAAACAGTATATAGAAGTAAACATTGTGTACACAGATTTGCAAGTTATGGTCAGGAATGTTAACCAGACTCTCTACATTGCACATACCACAGTACAATAGACTACAGAACCAACTGTAATTCAATATTAGTAAGTCTACTACATTTAAAATGAAAATATAGTGTGTGAACTACACTTTAAAGTTACTTGTAAAGTTACACATGGGCCACTTTATTAGGTACACCTTGCTAGTACCAAGTTGGACCCTCTTTTGCCTTCAGAACTACTTTAATCATTTGTGGCACAGATTCAACAAGGTACTGTTGAATCTGAGAGTCTGGTCCATATTGACATGATAGCATCATGCAGTTGCTGCAGATTTGTCAGCTGCACATCCATGAATCTCCTGTTCCACCACATCCCAAAGGTGCTCTGTTGGATTGAGATCTGGTGACTGTGGAGGCCATCTGAGTACAGTGAATTCATTGTCATGTTCAAGAAACCAGTCTGACATGATTCACACTTTATGACATGGCGTGTTATCCTGCTGGAAGTAGCCATCAGAAGATGGATACACTGTAGTCATAAAGGGATGGACATGGTCAGCAACAGTACTCAGGTAGGCTGTGGCATTGACACGATGACAAGTTGGTAATAATGGGCCCAAAGTGTACCAGGAAAACATACCCCACATCATTGCACCACCACCACCAGCCTGAACCGTTGATACAAGGCAGGATGGATCCATGCGTTCATGTTTTTGATGCCAAATTGTGACCCTACCATCCGAATGTCACAGCAAAAATAGAGACTCATCAGACCAGGCAACATTTTTCCAAACTTCTATTTTCCAATTTTGGTGAGCCTGTGCGAATTGTATCCTCAGTTTCCTGTTCTTAGCTGACAGGAGTGGCACCCGGTGTGTCTTCTACTGCTGTAGCCCATCTGCCTCAAGGTTCTATGTGCTGTGGGTTCAGAGATGCTCTTCTACATGCCGCAGTTGTAACGACTGGTTATTTGAGTTATTGTTGCCATTCTATCAGCTCGAACCAGTCTGGCCATTCTCCTCTGACCTCTGGCATCAACAAGGCATTTGTGCCCACAGAACCGCTGCTCGTTGGATATTTTCTCTTTTTCGGACCATTCTCTGTAAAATCTAGAGATGGTTGTACGTGAAAATCCCAGTACATCAGCAGTTTCTGAAATACTCAGACCAGCCCGTCTGGCACCAACAACCATGCCGCGTTCAAAGTCACTTAAATCACCTTTCTTCGCCATTCTGATGCTCGGTTTGAACTGCAGCAGATCGTCTTGGTCATGTCTACGTGACTAAATGTATTGAGTTGCTGCCATGTGATTGGCTAATTCGACATTTGCAGTTGGACAGGTGTACCTAATATAGTGGCCGGTGAGTGTATATTCTTAACCAAATACAACAGTGAAAAACATACAGACCTGGGGTGGGTTTCCCGAAACGTTCGTTTCGTTATGAAACGTACGAGGTTACGAAGTACTTAGCGCTACGAACGTTTCGGGAAACCCACCCCAGATAATTGCTTTTCAGACAGTGAATCATTTTGTTGCTGTTTTGAACAGGATTCTCGTTCATTGTGTACAGCATGCAGGCAATACTGTTTTATTCCCTGACGGTTCAGTATAATTCCAAAAATGACCACTAGAGGTCGACCGAGGACAACAGTATATACAGTAAGTCCTGCGTATATATGACTAAATCGCGTTGCTTTCACGTCTCGCGATACGTCTTCGTATCGTACTTCCTTGTTTGGATAATGGCGGAGCGTTAGTTCAGCTAACGGCTGGTGTAACTTATCGTAAACGCCGGGAAATAGACAGTGAAAGTCGACTATCACGTACTGTAAAAGCTATTGGTAAGCGACATTGAAAACTAGCATGGTTTCATGGTGTATTATACAGTGCGATATAGACGGTTGACGAAGTTTGTTTGCTAACTAGCTGACATGTAGCCTGTTTAAACGGCGCCGCTAGCGAGCGAGCTAACCCGCAGCTAGCTGCTAACGTCGGGGGAATGTTCCTCAGCGGCACTGCGGCGTTGTGGCACTGATATCTGTTTTTTTATTAGACCTGTGTTGGACATAATGAGGGTCCATTTAGTAAACTAGCAAGTATTCTTACTTCGATAGCGGTAACTTGCTTGGATAGGTTAGCAAACTAGCTAATATTGAGTGACTGGCTCGCTGTCGCTATTAGCGGTAACGAACCGGTGTCTCTGGGTAGCTACAGATTTTTACACGTGCATTTCTTTGGCTGGCTGTTTACCAATTTTGGTCAGCTGGATGTTGAAAGTTTTGCTTAGTTTGTGCTTCATCCTGGTTAATCCTTAATACTAGTTAGCTAGCTCACAGTGTCTCAGGTATAGATGACTGGAGTTTGGTGGCAAACCATTAGGGTGATGTTTATTCTTGCGAAAAGCTAACTTTGATATTGTTTGTATTCAACGACATCTGTTTAGTTGGTTCACTCAGCTGGCGGTTGGTGCGTTCATCTCAGTTGCTGGACGCCATCAGGCGGAGTCATGATGCTCTGATAAAAACTGCGTAAAGGTGAGTGAGCAACGATGAATTTCAGAGTAGTCCGTTGTTTCTCTCTACAGTAAACATGCATGCGTGAGTCACTATTTACTATAAAAACAAAAGGGTTGTTCCGTATTCTAGGTTAGGTTGGTTTGGGTTAGGTTAGTGTTCTTCATAGTAAATGAAGTGTTCTACGTTTAGTTACATTAGTGACTAAATGATTCTTGATTTGAAAGGAAAAAGGTATTTAAATTATTGGCCTAAGCCACATCTTAACGTGAACGGACATTGTTAGCCTATGTACAGCCCGGAGTAGCAGACCAAAGAAGACAAATCAGACGTTCTACATCTCCACAAACATAAGTATACAATCTGACATGAAGAAATTGGTTACAATTTAACAGAATACAAAAGGGTTTCAGCACATTTAACAGAATGCCATAGAGTTTCAGCACATTGTCCTATGTTTGGTTATTGTGTGTGTGCTTGCACAGATTGATCACTGTCAAGGCTGGAACCCGTGACAGAACCAGAATGTGTAGCATGTGAACTATGGAGCTCTGGCATCTATTACTTTTCCTGCACATATCCCTCTGATGTGCTGCACGTTTGTACCCAGTAGTGTTGAGCAAACAAAACCCTGAGCCAAAAGGAACATTGTTGGGCCTAAGGAGCCTTTTCACTTTTGCTTGAAGACTTTTCTTCAAGCTTCACCACATGAAGTATGCAGTTGTTTTTCCTGCTTGTGTGTGTGTAAGGTGGAGAATCTCTGCATTACGCAGACAGACATGCTGTGTCTGTCAATACAATTCTTGTGATTGCCGAATGACTCTATTAAAATTGCTGAATTCTTAATATTGCACATGTTGTTTTAACCACATGTATTATCACCAATGTTTACCAATTTTCAAAATAAACGATAAAAGGTGGAGAAGAAATGCTGAAACGCCTTTCTGAACTGCTACAATAATAACTTTCATTTTGGAATAGAAGTTTAATGTTGGTACAAAACACCTGCTTGGCATTCTTAGACAGCTAAGAATAGCCTAGCACACATTTAGCACTATCGGCATCCACAGGGCTAAGTACCAGTAGCCTACAAAAAACTAATATTAATGTTTACAGTATTTTGCTCAACACCAACATATTACAAACGTTCCCAGCGGTCTTCTTTTTGCTGAACCACAGATCACTTATGTTGTTACTGGTAGGCAGGATTATGGCAATCTGACGTTTTTATCTACCAAGCTAATGCTGAGCTTTATCATTCCAAGGCAAAATGGCTTGTGATTTACTTACTCAATTGGCTTTGTGCAGCGTTGCATTTTCCTGTAAACACAGGCCGTAGAGAGGCCCGCCAGGCTGTAACGCCTCTAACACGGTCTATCCCTACCAAGCAACTGTCAATTTACTGCAGTACAACCCAATATATATATATATATATATTATTACAATGAAATATGCTATTGATACTGATTATCCTGCGTGTCTAGACGCAGGACACGTCATGACGGCTCTGTTCATGCTGCTGAATGTTTTGCATTAGTTTTACATAATCTGGGATGTTTCACAGATTGGATGAATTCATTTTTGTCATGTACTGATTTGAGGCCTAATCAGAACATCAGTGTGTAGTTTGTAGGATGGTTGGAACAGCCAGTGTGTAGCTTGTAGGACGGTTGGAACAGTCAGGATTTACAGATGCAGTAGAAATAAAATGGAACTTTTCATATTGTTGACTCCTGTGATCTCAGGACTGCAAAAATTAAAATTGTGTTGATGATAAACAGATGGAAATCTACAGATATGATTAAAGATTGCAACTACAATATTTTGGTGTTATTTTGACTAACATTTTTGTTGGATCCTGTGATTGCTGAAATGGTTTAATATTTGAGTCTGGTTATGTTTCTCAAACGCACAATAGAAGATTGTGAGACATTAGGAGGTTTATTTGCATATGTATTCCTCTCCTTTAATCTCCTGGTGAAATGGGGTTTTTTTAAGACTAAACCCAGCCTTAAATTCTTAGATGTGTGCACTATTCCACAGTGGATGTTATGGGAACACCTGCCACAAGTGCATTAGAATATTCTAAGCGTGATGGTCACATGACACAGCACCTGTGTCTGTCATGCAGCAATACATCAATAGTAAGGAGTAGTAGTGTGTGTCATATTACAGTAAAATTAATTCCAACCTTACAAATCTGATATGAAGTGTCCACAAGAATCTCTTCATATGGGGTTTGTCAAATATGAGTGGATGTTAGTCGTCACTCTGCAGGTATCAGTCACCCAGCTCACTGGCTCTATCATTTAGCAGAATGAGACTAAGCAACCTGTGAATTTTATTGTTAGAAAATAGATTTGTGCATCATCAGCAAAATAATGGGAAAATATTTTGCTTGTGAACACTGGTTCCCATAGGAAGAGTTCACTATGTTGCCAAAAGTATTCGCTCACCCATCCAAAAGATCGGAATCGGGTGTTCCAATCACTTCCATGGCCACAGATTTATAAAACCAAACATGTAGGCATGCAGACTGATTTTACAAACTTTTGAAAGAATGGTCACACTCAGGAGCTCAGCAAAGTCAAGCATGGAGTGACAAATCACGCTTCTCCATCTGGCAATCTGATTGATGAGTCTGGGTTTAAAGTGTAAAGTTTGGTGGAGGGGGATTATGGTGTGGGGTTGTTTTTCAGGAGCTGGGCTTGGCCCCTTAGTTCCAGTGAAAGGAACTCTGAATGCTTCAGCATACAAAGACACTTTGGAAATTTTTTTTGCTCTCAACTTTGTTGGAATAGTTTGGAGCTGGCCCCTTCCTCTTCCAACATGACTCTTCCATAAAGACATGGATGGCAGAGTCTGGTGTGGATGAACTTTACTGACCTGCACAGAGTCCTGATCTCAACCTGATAGAACACCTTTGGGATGAATTGGAGTGCAGACCAAGGCCTTCTTGTCCAACATCAGTATGTGACCACACAAATGCTGTTCTGGAAGAATGGTCAAAATACCCATAAACACACTCCTAAACCTTGTGGACAGCCTTCCCAGAAGAGTTGAAGCTGTTCTAACTGCAAAGGGTGGACCAACGTCATATTGAACACTATGGATTAGGAATGAGATGTCGCGTAAGCTCATATGTGAGTCAAGGAAGGTGAACAAATACTTTTGGTCATATAGTGTATAAATGAGGGCCCTCTTGTGGACATCCAAGGTAACAACACAGTAAAGCAAGTAACGTCCATGTAGAACAGGGGTGCCCACAGTTTTCAGCTTGCGAGCTACTTATAAGATGACCAAGTCAGAAAGATCTACCGGGGTGGCGGCGAACGTAATTTGTTGAGCGGGGGGGGGGGGGGGGGGGGGTTGCGAACGTAATTTGTTGAGTGGATTGCAAATTGGCTACCGTGAATGTCAGTCAAAATACAACCGTCAGTGCAAATGTGCGATTCATCTACTACTATTTTATGTGACGCGATCTACGCACATTCCTTCGCGATCGACCGACACTTCCTTCGCGATCGACCGGTCGATCGCGATCGACGTAATGAGCACCCCTGATGTAGAATTACACATTCTTCATGGTCAAATGGGAACAGAACCAGTGAACAAGTATGAAGTTCACTAGCAACAAGCCGCCCCAACATGTTAGTCTAGAAACTACCTAGTTTAGGTATTTTAATTTATTTATTTATTTTTATTTTTTGCACCCGTACCGAGATTTTGTATAGCACCCGTTGACAACTGTTTTAGGAGTTTTTATGAGCAATGCAATGAGTTAGATTAGAAACCTAGAGTGGATGTAATAGGCTTCATTAAACTGTTTAAGATTAGTAAACTGACTGACGAGGAAGTGGATTGTGTTGATTGGCATTTGACCTTTTGGCAAATTTAATGTAGCTTCCCCGGTTTCATTTGCTGGGTTTTTTAACTGAGCTAGGGTTCTGGATTAGAGTTAGGGTTCAGGGTTTCACACTCAACCCCTTTCATGAGTGGGTTAGGGTTCAGGGTTTCACACTCAACCCCTTTCATGAGTGGGTTAGGGTTCAGGGTTTCACACTCAACCCCTTTCATGAGTGGGTTAGGGTTCAGTAGGGGTGAACGATTTTGGAAAATAATCTAATTGCAATTTTTTTTCAATAAATTGCGATTGCGATTTAAAATGCATTTTTTTCCCACTGTTTTCAGGAAACTCTGTTTCGGCATTTTTTTATACAGCTCAGGTACAGGGTTGCAAGCTTTTCAAAATCACCTGGAGTGGGTGGCGAACGTAATTTGTTGTTGTTGGGGGGACACGTAACGTAATTTGATGACCGGGGGGGGGGGGGGGGGGGGGGTGTAAAATGGACAAAATGTAAGTATTATTATTATATTGCCTGTGGTTGGCGCCAGAGCGAACTAGTAACTTCTTGGTCTAAAAGGCTCAATGCGTGAGAGTTGCAGGTATAGCAACTTGGCTAAAATATGTGCGTGAGGGTGTTTGGTAGCGCATATCCAGTGTGTGTAACTAAGCCATGAAGCCGGGCTTGTTCACTATATTAACGGGTATCATGTCTTTCACAACTTATGTACTGCCCCTCTTTGGTATTAGACTTTCAGTTGTCAGCTTCTGTCGAGCCTGAAGCCATTGTGCAACAAGTTAAAGTGCGCTGTGTTAACTTCACTTCTCCACCTCCCTGCCTCCTGCTCGGTTTGCTCCATTCGTCTTCGGCTCGGCTCGCTCCCAAGTCACGTGACCAGTTTAAATCGCAGCCTGTGCGATTAGAGAATCGCATTTTAAAATATCACGAGATTATCGCAAATGCAATTAATCGTTCAGCCCTAGGGTTCAGGGTTAAAAACCATTCTGAGCTTTGTGAAAGGCAAAACAAATAATGTTCTAAATTAAACTCACTGTTATTATTACCCTTAAGATCCTGATGAAATGAGTGTCTTTCTGAATTCTCATTCATGTGTGTGTGCAGCAGGTTGCTGCATTGTGTGGGTCCAGAGGAGCAACCACAGTATCTGCAGCTACTGCAATGGACTGTAGGAGAGGTGTGTGTGTCTGTGTGTGTGTCTGTCTGTCTCTCTGTCTGCGTGCGTGCGTGCGTGCATGCATGCACTGTGTGTTCGTGCGAGTGCACTGTGTGTGTGTGTGTGTGTGTGTGTACATAACGTGTAAATGTATACTCTGTACAGTGTGTAGGTGTATAATGTATGTATAGTGTGTGAGTCTACGCTTGTGTACGTGTGTGTGTGTGTGTGTGTGTGTGTGTGTGTGTGTGTGTGTGTGTGTGTGTGTGTGTGTGTGTGTGTATGTGTATGTGAACATAGTTGTGAATATAATTCTGATTCTCCCTGTTCAGAGATATCAACTGCATGGAAGGTTCTGGGCGAAAGCAAAACTGCTGTAAGTGTTTTTGTGATATGGGTGTGTGTGTGTGTGTGTGTGTGTGTGTGTGTGTGTGTGTGTGTGTGTGTGTGTGTGTGTGTGTGTGTGTGTGTGTGTGTGTGTGTGACTGACTGACTGACAGATGCTGGTGGTCATGATGACTCTAACCCTAACTGATGATAACTATGTGTATATTAAATGTGCTATTTGTAACATGTATGTTATACATATATGTATGTAATTATAACTGTCCCCATTTACCAGCTCCGTCACATAGAGAACAGGCTGGACGCTGTAGCAGGAACAGGAACAGGTGTGGAGCTCCTGAACACAGAGAGGGTTAGACAACCCAGAGACAGACCAGGTTAGTACATACTACACACTATACACACCAGGGTTGGACAACCCAGACACAGACCAGGTTAGTACATACTACACACACACACACACACACACACACACACACACTAGGGTTAGACAATCCAGAGACAGACCATGTTAGTACACACACACACACACACAAGGGTTAGACAACCCAGAGACAGACCAGGTTAATACAGACTACACACACCAGGGTTATACAACCCAGAGACAGACCGGCTTAGTACATAACACACACACACACACACTAGGGTTAGACAACACAGACACAGACCAGGTTAGTACATACCAGTGTTAATTTTGACAGCAATTTTTGATTTAGTTTTAGTCTTAGTCTTTTGACTAAAATGTCATTTCGTTTTAATTATCTTTAGAATTTAGTCGACTAATTATCAAAATAATTTAGTTGACTAAAATATAAATGGTGTAATAGTCATTATATACACTTGCACAAAATGAAACATTTATTAACCAGTTACAGAATATTAGTTTGTATGTGCAATATATACAAAAAAAAACAAATTTCCAAACAACTTTTTGTCCATTCATTTCGTCATCGTTTTTATCCCTTCGTATAGTTTTTATTTAGTTATCGTCTTGTTTTCATCATGAAAAAAGGCTCGTTGTCGAAAACTATGACTGACTGGTACATACTACAACACACACACACACACACTAAGGTTAGACAACCCAGAGACAGACCAGGTTAATACACACACACACACACTACATACACATTACACCAAACACATTCTACACACATACACTGTACACACACTATGAACTATACACATCACACACACACACACACACTATATACATTGTATTCATTATATACAGTCCCCTCCTAAAGTTTTGGAACAGCAAGGCAGAATCCTTTGTTTTTGCTGTGCACCAAAGTCATTTCGATTTAAGACAAAAAGATTTGTATGAGACAAGAGTTCAGAATCTTAGCTTTTATTTCCTGGTAGTTTTCATCAGATGTGATAAGCCAAACAGGACATACCACCCTTTCTTGAAACCCACCCATTTTTCAAGTGAGCAAAACTATTGGAACATGTGACTGAAAGATGTTTCTCGTTAACCTGGTGTTGCAATTAAGGTTGTTTGTTAAAGCACTAAAAAGGTTTGCATGACTACTCTCACTCTCCTTCTTGGCTTTGATTAAACCTATAGAGATTGTAAAATGTTTGTAAAAGAAGATAAACCACAATGAAGACCAGAGAGTAGAAAAACAAGCCATTCTGAAACACAGAAAAGAGGGGAAATCAATCCGAACAACAAATCTGTGAACAACAAAAACAAAGAAATTTGCCTTGCCGTTCAAAGTATTTTGGAGGGGACTGTACACCACACTCTTCACACACACTGTACACCCCACATACTCTATACACACACTGTACACCACACACGTTCTACACACTGTACATTACTATATACACTATACACATTATATACACTGCACTCCACACACGCACACTGTGCACACCACACACACTATACATGCTATGTACACAAACTATACACATACTGTACACCCCACACATACTGTACACGCACCATACACCACACACAGTGTCCTAGTGATGAGCGGTTCTGTCTGTCTGTCACAGAGAGGCGGGATGTGGGCGATGACACATTGTCTAAGCTCCGCCCACGAAGTCAGCACAGCCCAGACGAGACTTCCCACAGTCGACTGCGTGGTAGTGAGAGCAACAGCAGGAAGCCTGGAGACTCGATCTGCCCACACACACCTCACAGGTAACCGCACCTTCTCACACGCCCACATACACCTCACAGGTAACCGCACCTTCTCACACGCCCACACACTCCTCACAGGTAACGGCACCTTCTCACACGCCCACACACACCTCACACGTAACCGCCACTTCTCAGACGCCCACACACCTCACAGGTAACCGCACCTTTTCACACGCCCACACACACTTAACAGGTAACCGCACCTTCTCACACGCCCACACACACCTCACATGTAACGGCACCTTCTCACACGCCCACACACACACACACTTCACAGGTAACGGCACCTTCTCACACTCCCACACACACTTCACAGGTAACTGCACCTTCTCACACGCCCACACACACCTCACAGGTAACAGCACCTTCTCACACGCCCACACACACTTAACAGGTAACCGCACCTTCTCACACGCCCACACACACCTCACATGTAACGGCACCTTCTCACACGCCCACACACACACACACTTCACAGGTAACCGCACCTTCTCACACTCCCACACACACTTCACAGGTAACCGCACCTTCTCACATGCCCACCCTTACACTTCACAGGTAACGGCACCTTCTCACACGCCCACACACACCTCACAGGTAACGGCACCTTCTCACACGCCCACACACATTTAACTGGTAAACGCACCTTCTCACACGCCCACACACACTTCACAGGTAACGGCACCATCTCACACTCCCACACACATTTCACAGGTAACGGCACCTTCTCACACTCCCACACACACTTCACAGGTAACGGCACCTTCTCACACTCCCACACACACTTCACAGGTAACGGCACCTTCTCACACGCCCACACACACACTTCACAGGTAACGGCACCTTCTCACACGCCCACACACACACTTCACAGGTAACGGCACCTTCTCACACGCCCACACACACACTTCACAGGTAACGGCACCTTCTCACGCGCCCACACACACACCTCACAGGTAACGGCACCTTCTCACGCGCCCACACACACTTAACAGGTAACCGCACCTTCTCACACGGCCACACACACCTCACAGGTAACCGCACCTTCTCACACGGCCACACACACCTCACAGGTAACGACACCTTCTCACACGGCCACACACACCTCACAGGTAACGACACCTTCTCACACGCCCACACACACACCTCACAGGTAACGGCACCTACTCACACGCCCACACACCTCACAGGTAACGGCACCTTCTCACACGCTCACACACACACCACAGGTAACGGCACCTTCTCACACGCTCACACACACCTCACAGGTAACGGCACCTTCTCACACGCCCACACACACACACCTCACAGGTAACGGCACCTTCTCACACGCCCACACACCTCACAGGTAACGGCACCTTCTCACACGCTCTCACACACACACACACACACACACACCTCACAGGTAACGGCACCTTCTCACACGCTCACACACACACACACACACACCTCACAGGTAACGACACCTTCTCACACGCCCACGGCACACGTCACAGGTAACGGCACCTTCTCACACGCCCACACACACACACATCACGGGTAACGGCACCTTCTCACACACACACATCACAGGTAATGCCGCCATCTCACACGCTCACACACACATTTACATTTACGGCATTTAGCAGATGCTCTTATCCAGAGCGACTTACAAAGTGCTTTGCTTCTGATCACAGAATACATCCTAGGAAATAGTACAAATAGGCCAGAATTCAAGAAACCATTGAGTCAGACTACTACTAAACTACTGGAGTCAGTATCATTACCTAGTGTTTGCAAGTTAGGCATTTGCCTAGAAGCACAAATAACCATAAACAGACATACAATTTAAGAACAACGGCAAGTGGTATCAGCTGAATTAGTGCTCTGGTAAGAACTCAAAAAACAGGTGAGTCTTCAGTCTACGCTTGAAGATAGTAATAGACTCTGCAGTCCTAGCAGCTAATGGAAGATCGTTCCACCATCTTGGAGCCAGGACGGAGAATAGTCTGGAGCTTTGTCTTCCATGAGACTTTAAGCATGGAGTTTCAAGTCGAGCCAAGCTTGAGGTTCTAAGTGTTCACTGTACGGATTGGCGTTTTACCATGGACATCATGTAGGGAGGGGCCAGTCCATTTTTGGCTTTGTAAGCAAGCATCAAGGTTTTATATCTGATGCGTGCCGCTACTGGAAGCCAGTGAAGAGAGCGTAGTAGAGGAGTCACATGTGAGAACTTGGGTAGATTGAAGACCAGTCGTGCTGCAGCATTCTGAATTAGTTGTAGAGGTCTGATGACCCGTAGAGGAAGACCTGCAAGTAGGGAATTGCAGTAGTCCAGCTTAGAGATTACTAGAGACTGCACAAGCACTTGAGTAGCTTCCTGTGAAAGGAAGGGTCGTATTCTCCGTATGTTGCAGAGGAGAAATATGCAAGATCTGGTCAGCTTTGAAACATGTGTTGAGAAGGACAACTCGTTGTCCAACGTTACACCCAGGCTTCAAGCAGTTTCTGATGGTGTTAACAAGATGTTCTCAAAGGAAACTGTGAGGTCGTTGTGTGGGTTTGGGGTTCCTGGAATGTAGAAAAGCTCAGTTTTGTTAGGGTTGAGCTTCAAGTGGTGAGTAGTCATCCATGAAGCAATATCTGTCAAGCATGCCGAGATACGCCTAGAGACCTGGGTGTCAGAATGAGGGAAGGAAAGAATTAGCTGGGTGTCATCAGCATAGCAATGATAATAGAAACCATGAGACAAAATAATGTCACCAAGGGAACGAGTATATAAAGAGAAGAGAAGAGGGCCTAGGACCGAGCCTTGGGGGACTCCAGTGGAAAGTTTACATGGATTGGATGTAGATCCTCTCCATGTTACCTGATAGGAACGGTCTTCAAGATATGACTGGAACCATTTCTAAGCAGAGCCAGTCACACCTAGGCTAGAAAGAACAGAGGAGGATGTTGTGGTTGACAGTGTCAAAGGCTGCAGAAAGGTCTAGAAGAATTAATACTGATGATGGCTTGTTAGCCTTGGCAGCATGGAGCTTCTCAGTCACTGCTTTGAGGGCAGTTTCTGTTGAGTGTGCCCGTTTGAAGCCAGACTGATTAGGATCATGGAGTTGGTTCTGGGTGAGGAAGAGAGATAATTGGTCATAGACTGCTCGCTCCAGAGTTTTTGATAGAAAAGAAAGAAGTGATACCAGTCTGTAGTTGTTCATGTCAGAGGTGTCTAGTGTTGCTTTTTTCAGGATTGGTACCACCCTTGCCATCTTGAACACGGTAGGCACATGACCCAAAACTAAGGAGTTGTTGATGATTGCCGAGATGAACAGAAGGAGTTCTCTTGACATATTCTGGAAAAGAGTTGAAGGAATTGGGTCCAGTGGGCATGTAGTAGGATTGCTAGAAGTCAGAAGTTGATGTATCTTGTCTGAGGAGAGAGGGGAGAAAGAAGCCAAGGAGTTGAGTGTTGGGTTGGGGGTACTAGTAGGAAGGGTGGGAGCTGGGGAGAAGGACTGACGGACTGCTGCAATCTTCTCTTCAAAGAAGATGACAAAAATCCTGTGGTGAACATTGTGGGTAAGTTAGGTTCCTGGTGTTGCGATGGCTATGATGGTATCTATGAGCTCTGTGAGATACATGCACAGGAATTGGCAGACACATTGTGGAATAAAAACAAGCTTTATGAATACTAGCAGGGAAAGAAAATGGCAGAATAAGTTGAGACTTAGCTGGGTTAGAGATTCAGTGTCTATGGAGAAAAGTAGATGAATCAAAGAGCGTAGAAATTTACTGCATACCGCTACAGATAGCGGAGTTGTCCTAATTTATCTGTTTTAGTCAGTGCAGTATCCGCCCCTTAATTCACACCTTAGACCAGGGCGAAACTACACCTGGAGTGACTAATTACAGCCAATAACAGCTAACAAGCAACAAGGTTATGATAAGAAGCCTAGAATCTATCAGAATCTGAGGCAATAGTAATTAACCTCTTTGCACATTTGCGCCCTCTAGCGATCCTGTCGCCGGGCAAAATCTGTTTATCCACACAAAATAATTAATATCGCCGAAAATTCTTAAAACGCAAACACAACACACTGATTGTATTTTTTTTTTTACTAGTATAACATCCTGCATACCGATTTTCAGCCTTCTACAAGCAACTGTTTTCAAGAAATCCCCTTCTGGACACACCGTGTTTACAACATGTGGTTTACGCATGCAACTTGATGCCATTTAAATTGTCCTTTTAAAAAGTATACGAAGTAAGATGACCATGTTTTGTCACCTAAAAATCGTGTACTAATAAGGCTTTAATTTAAGACCTTAACATCGTAGATCCGTTGTGGTTAAGTACCTTAAAAAGCTTGCTCACCTCACTGCAAAATTTTGCGTAATCCACTTCCTGAATGAGACGCTCCGACAAATCTGCCCCCTAAGCATCACCGAAGCGCTTTGAAAGCTGATTTGACCTCTTATTACAAAGCTGCAGCAGTTCTGCTTTGATTTGAGTGGTTTTTATTGGTCTGAAGGGGGGTAGTGACTTTGAATGACAGGTTTTACAACCTCTCACCGGCGAGGTGCGAAGGGGAGGGGGGAAAGGCCCACAGAGACAAGCTGGAGCCTTAGAAGTGATTGGAAGCTGTTCTAACCAAAAGTTTACTTCCTTCTGAAGCTAACCAGCCCTCATATTCCATGATTGGTCAATTATATTTTTGAATTGAGCCCTCGGAAGGTCGCGGTTCATTTCCAATGTCAGTCCGCTAGCATAGCAACATAAGCTAACCTTTGCTAACTTAAGCTAAGCTCCACCAGAACACACTGTTCAGCGAAACTGAAGCAGCCGTGGATTATTTTGTTCGTTTTTATTCCGATTGCGGATACTTTTGAACATAAAAGGATTACTTTGTATGGAATATATGAGCAATTTTCTGAATTTTCGCCAACCCGGAAGTGAGACGGTACACCCGCATGTTAACATGTTAGCTTGGTTGGCTAAGGGTGTGTATCGGGTGTGGCATATTTGGACAGGGTGTGGTGAACTTGACATTCCTTGGAACAAAGTGAAATAACTTTGCAATGCTTGCATGGATTTGCTTCATTTTTTCTGTGTTATTAGAAAAGACCATAGCGGAATATATTGCAAATTTATAGACTGTATTGAATAACTGTGAATATACATGCTTGTGATGCTCAAGTTCAAGTGTGCATTTCTGACATTCCTGGCATATTAGCATCTGCGATAGAGGCTCAAAAATAAAAAAAAAACCAAGGAATGTGATATTGAAGTATCAATATGTTCCCCCAACTGACTACTTCAGTTTGAGCCATGAATGATCTTTTTCATTTATGTACAACTTGAGATATCTAGTTTTATAGTGGACTATGTCGGGCATCTGAGGAATAAAAAAAATGGCTGCCTGGAATGTAGCTGCACAAAGGGGTTAAACTCAAGTCCTACCTTAACCATTTATAGGATGTTCCAAGACTAGATACACAAAGCACACTGAAATGCAGTATCCGCCCCTTAATTCACACCTTAGACCAGGGCGAAACTACACCTGGAGTGACTAATTACAGCCAATAACAGCTAACAAGCAACAAGGTTATGATAAGAAGCCTAGAATCTACCAGAATCTGAGGCAATAGTAATTAAACTCAAGTCCTACCTTAACCAATCACAGGATGTTCCAAGACTAGATACACAAAGCACACACACCTCACAGGTAACCGCACCTCCTCACATGCCCACACACACTTCACAGGTAACGGCACCTCCTCACACGCCCACACACGCCTCACAGGTAACCGCACCTTCTCACACGCCCACACACACCTCACAGGTAACAGCACCTTCTCACACGCCCACACACACCTCACAGGTAACTGCACCTTCTCACATGCTGCAACAACTGGATCTGCATTCGTTGTATCAGAGAGCATCTAAAGTTCCAGAGTTTCTTGCGTCAAGTTGGTCCCACACTGAGCCACCATATTATGGTTCTGAAGGGTCAGGGCTTAGGGTTTAGGGTTATGGTTAGCCATAACCCAGCACATTATGCTTTTGAAGGGTTAGGAGTTAGGGCTTAGGGTTGACCCTAACCCAGTACGTTATGCTACTGAAGCACACTGGTTTTCCTTCATCCGCACATTAAAACGATGTAAGCAGCTTGTACATGAAGCTGATTAATGTGAGTTAATGTGATGAATGTTCTAGGGCTCCTCGTGCTGCTGGCCACAATGGGATTGAGATGCCAGACCCAGAACAGGTTCTGAGGCAGCTGGTGTACGATCGGGACTCTCGGTCTCTCCATGACACTGGCTCAGACAGCACACGTTCCTCAGCCCTGGACGCCACCACCGTGCACTACCTCAACGACCCAATATGTGAGGCCACATCGGGTTCAGAGGTCGCGCCGGTACGTGGTCAAAAGGGGGTGACGTTGAATCCAGGCTCGTCCTCTGTGCGTCTGGAGAAGCTGCGTCAGCGCCAGGCCGACGGGAAGCTGGAGAAGCTGAGGGAAATGATCCGGCGGCAGAGGGAGCAGCTGGAGGAAACCGCAGAGAGGGAGAGACTGCTGGGTCCTCACACCACCCTGCCCACCACCACACAGGGTCCTCACACCACACTGCACACCGCCACACAGGGTCCTCACACTACCCTGCCCACCGCCACAGTCCGCAAAGTAGCACCTGCTCCTGCAGCTCCAGTCTATAAAGGTAAGTCCTGCATGAGGGTCGCTCTGGTTTCTGCCATGTGTGCTCATTTTCATATATAAAATTTATGGTCATTAAATGCCAGTCCCAAAAATTGATTATGGGTTTGAGTAAGGTTAGGTTAGGGTATCCTTGTATTCTATCTGTATCAGTATGGCTCTGAAAGATAGATGTTCACATTAGGCTGAGCCCTCATGTTAGGGTCAGGGGTGGGTTTAGGGTTAGCTGAGCCCTCATGTTGGTTTTAGGGTTAGGTTTAGGGTTAGCCGAGCCCTCGTGTTGGGTTTAATATTGTTAGGGAGTATTTTATTTTACAGGATACCCATGTTTTCATTCTCAGGATTTAACACAAGTGAGACAAAGATTCGCACTTCAGATGGCAAGATGTGGGGAGAGGAGGACTTCCAGAACTTAAGCAAGGAGATCTACCGAGACCTCACACACCACCTCGGAGGTACACACACCCTTACTCACAGGTGATGGGATGTCATGCTGACATTCCATTACTTTTGTTGGTAGTTCATTACATTAGTTGTTCATGCCATGTTGGGGAGACAGGTGTCTGTCTGTCTGTCTGCCTGCCTCCCCTACGCTGTGTCTGTGCAGTTACAGTAGACTTCAACAGTACTGTAGTGCCAGCTGTTCTGCTGAAGTGAGTCAGATAGCCTCAAACCTCTGTATGGGTGTTCACACTGTCTTCTAATTTGGTTTTTATCATTTATAAAGAATTCAGTTTCTTGGGTGGAGAGGTTCTGATGTGAATGTTCCCTCTCAGAGCGAGTGACCCGGAAGCCTCCAGAGAGGGACAGGTTGCAGGAGAAGAAAGCGTCCAGACCAGTGAGGAAGGTTCATCGCAGTGCTTCTGTTCCCAGCTCTGACACCAAACCAGGTGTGGACCCTAAGCCCAACCCTAATTTGGGTATGGACCCTGACCCCAACCCTAATTGGGTATGGACTAGTGTTGTCAAAAAAATCGATATATCGATACGTATCTATACTGAACATTCTGAAATGGTACAATACTCGTTTCTACAAGTATCGGTTCGTTTTACATAAAATGCGCGTTTGTTTGACCCACCCAAGCTGCCGTAATGCACAGAACAGTTTGTAATGCAAAAATGGCAAACACAGTGTGTTCGCAGCTCGTCTTAGTAAACAAGGAAAGCAGCAGAAGTGCTGTGTGGAAGTACTTGGAAAACCGAAGGACACGAACAAGCCAGTTTGCAAGCGGTGCTTTCGGAACATTTCAACGAAGGGCGCTAAAGCCTGGTTTATACTTGACGGAGAGTCCGCGTGGCGAGAATGATGTAATCGCGGTGGCCTCGCGCGTTGTCCATTCACGAGGTCGTGCACCTCTCGAATTTTGTAACTGTTCGTAACAACGAACAGTCATGTTTGCAGGGTACATACACCTTTACAAGGTGGAATTCAAGCACTTGTACGTCACTTTCAAGGTCCATTTCAGTATTTCCCAGCACGTTAAACTTAATTGAGTTAAATATTTATACATATACTCGAAATGATTCGCTTTTTTTTCACATTATTTAATGGTGGTTTATTTTCAAAACGCCCAATCTTAACGTCTTCACGTTCTCTCATGTTTCGTCCTGGAATTACAAGAGGCTCGTATTTGTTAATGTAATACAAGAGAACTGTTCAGTCAGACAGATATTGGTTGTGAAATGAAGTTACAATTGCAAGCATTTTCAAGTACTTCAGCCTAAATTCCAGCACTTTTCAAACGTGAAACACAAAGCAACATTAAAATTCGTCAGATAAATGTTCCTTCCCCTGTTTTTGAGGGGTGTTTCTTTATATTACCACATATCGTTTTGGACAAGCGGTTCGCGCAGGGTCGCACGAGGTGTGCGGACTCGTGCGCTATGATCACTCACAAAAGTATAAACCAAGCTTAACACAACGAATCTGTCCAAAAACCTGAAGGACTGGCATGCAGATTTGTACTAAGAATTCCAAGAGGTTGGTGATTATTCCCATTTCTAGTATTACTACAGCATACAAGATTGTGTCCGATTATGGTATCCTAGCAAACGTTTGTTATATTCTTGGTTTAAGAGCCGTAAGTGCGACAGCATACAGGGAGAAAAAAGAGTGATACAAAGCCTAGTGAGCCGCTAATACTTTTAAAATCCGCATAGTGGAAAACACGCATTTGACTTCTTCACAAGCTCACACGAGTTACTAATTCGCCTACTACTGGCGATCGATCGCGATATAATACAAATTTTTTTTGTCCATTACACCCCCCCCCCCCCCCCCAGGTTCCTGTATGATGTGGCTCTTTGCCATAACACAGTAAAAAAAAAATGGCTCTTGGTCTCTGACGAGTTGGTCACCCTTGATTTAGAGTATATGTATAAATGTTTAACTTAATTAAGTTTAACGTGCTGGGAAATATTGAAATGGACCTTGAAAGTGACGTACGTACGTGAAGTTACAAAATTTCAGAGGTGTACGTCATTTTCGCCGTGCGTACCCTCGTGACTCGTCAAGTACAATGTTGTATAAAGTATTAGAGACCCATACTTGAGTAAAAGTACAAGTACTCTCAAAAATAAAAAAAAATTGACTTGAATAGAAGTTTAGAAGTTAGTGTTCTTTAAAAACTTAAGTAGAAGTACAGAAGTATTCAGCATTTTTGTACTTAAGTATTGCAATTAGTTTATTCTAAAATTTACTACTCAAATACTGAAAGTAAAAAGTACAAGTATTGTGTTTTGAATTAATTAAAGAAAGCTATCAAAGTTTGATTATCAATTGTTTTTATATATCACTTACAAATCAAAGATGTCAAAGACCACAAATACAAGTGTTCTGTATGTACAAACAAGGAGCAACTTTAAAAACTGGGCTTAACACTTTGTACACAAAAACCAGATAACCTATGTCCCGCTACGTCGTAGGTTTGATGCAGAAGTACAAGTTCGCCTTAATTTAGCTGAGAAAACGAGATGTATTTTGGACGTAAAATCCGTCTGTCGGATTCTAAGGGTGAGCCTACTGCCCTGCGTTTACACTCAATAAATGCCCTTACCCTGTAAAAACACTACACTATAAAAATGGGCACATGATTAGTCAGCATGAAAGGGGACACGGCTTACTGTTGCTAAAAACACAACTCAGCGTGACATCGCCTTTATGATTGCCAGCTAATGTTAAGTGAATACTGCAGCACGTCATGAATAATTAGGTTAGTTAGCTAAGATATCTAGCCTAACTAGCGCTTACTGATGTGTGTCTTCTGTGCATTATATTTATAACTTACATTGATGAGTTTCTTCAAGTTCAAAGGTGAATTTTTGAAGGCCAATATTTCAACCTCTTTAGGGAGGCAGAGATGTCACTTCATCCTATAGGAATTTACTTTCACTCTGTCTCTAGGTAGGGCCAGGGTGGTCTACTTACTCACCCTCACCGCCACGATCACTCAATGTTGAAGGTGCCAATATATGTACATTAAAATGCCAACAAGCTTTTTATGCAGCACTTATGCTGCTCTTCTGCTGGTACCATCTCTTTTAATTAGATAAAAAGCGAATTATTTGGAATAATTTCAAGTATATGTGTATTTGTATAAATATGTAAATTAAGCTGAAGGTGCTGGAAAATACTGAAAATTGAAAAGTTCCGTACAAGTGCATGAACTCCACCTTGTAACTTCGCACGCACAAAAATTGAGAGGTGCACGACCTTGCGACGCCACTGCGTGCGTGGCCAACGCACATGGGCGGAGCCACCGCGATTGCATCATTTTTGCCGCGCGGACCCTTGCGGCAGTCACGACGTGTCAAGTGAACCTAGATTACGAAGCTCAAGTGTTCAGCAGAGTAAATGAGACACGACCGGAGCATGCACAGTTTTCTCATGAGACAGCCTGATCGCTTGACCTGGTTCCAGCGCCAGCTAACATGTTTATAACTGTAACAAGTAACTATACAGCATGTAAAAAATGTAGTATGTGAGTAAAAGTATAAAACTGATGAAAATATGTAGTGAAGTAAAAGTGGAAGTAGGAGAAAAAAAAAATACTCCAGTAAAGTACAGATACAGCGTTTTAGTACTTAAGTACAGTAGTGAAGTAGTTCTACTTCGTTACTATACAACTCTGGTCAAGTATAAACCAGGCTTAACTTGCTACATAGCCAAAGAGATGCTTCCGTTAAATACGGTCAAAAAGAAAACATTTATAAACACTGCAAAGATTTGACAAGCAGTATGAACTGCCAAAGAAAACCTCTATCTCCCAAACTGCCATTCCAACCTTATATAATGAAGTGAAAGATGGCGTTCTGAAGGAGATTAAAGACATCTCATTTTACTCTGCCACTACAGATATGTGGTCAAGCTCAAATATGACCCCATACATGAGCTTTACAATACATTACATTACTGCAAGCTGATGTAATTGTATTATTATGCTACTATATTATTATTGTGGCACATTGTCTTAAAGTTCCTTTGGGGAGCCCAGAAGCAAGAAAAAATTCTATAATTGCACTTTAAAATGACAATATTATCGTTTATCGCAATAATTTCTGGGACAATATATCGTTCTGAAAATTATCGTGACAGGCCTAGTTCTTCCAAAACACATTAAGTTTAAAGTGCAACAGGCAGACAGCAACCTTTCAACACTCAGAATTAAGTTTAAAATGTAACAGATCAAACCCTAATCTTCCCTTCCTATAGTGTTATGGCCCTACCTGGTTAGGGCCCATACCAGGTTTGGTAGAAGGATAGGGTCTGATTCTGGTGCTCTGTCTCTATAGTGATCAGCACGTCCTCGTGGCGAGAGGGTCAGAAGCTTGTGAAGATGATGCTGGGATCTGCACCACGCTTACCCCATGAACCCCGGGCCCAATCAGCAGAAAGACCCGGACACACTGGTGGGTACAAACCCCAACCCCCTCCAACTGCCTGCTGCTCTATGCTGTGAACACTGCAGACTCATCATATATTCCACACGTTAGCATGTCTTTACACTGAAAACTGGGGGAAAAGTTGATATTGTTGAGAATTCAAAGATTTTGTTCTCTCTCTGGCGAACCCCCCCCCCCCCCCCCCCCCCACCCCAGCGTCTGACACTCAGTTGAAGGTGAATTGCCACTCCAGGGTGAGGAGCACAGAGAGACCAGACCCCCACAGAATGCCTGGAGCAACTGCACCCTCCAGACTAGCAGGGAGCGATAAAAAAGTTCCTGTAGCCACAGAGATGTCCAAACGAACGAGTCACGGAGACAAAGGCCCTGTAAAAGAGCAATCCATCCAACTAGTAACAGCCAGTAGAGGCAAAGGGACTATGGCGGCGCAAACCTCCAGACCTGCAGCAGTAGCTGAGCAGCCCGCTGGGAAGGATAAATGCACATCACCCAGCAGAGGTCTCCTCTCAGCAGACATCCAGGGCATACTAGATGACCTGCAGCTGGAGGGTGTGGTGAAGAAACCAGGCAGGGGAGGAGCCTGCAGGAGGAGGAACCCAGAACTACACTGTCCAGCTCCGCCCACTTTGTCCCGCTGCGCTGGTCCGGCGCACACCTGCCCAGAGACCCGTGAGCAAACGGCGCCAAGAAAACGGCACTATGACACAGACACGGTACGGCAGTACATCACCCGACAGCAAGAGGACAGGAAGAGGAAGCAGTCAGAGCAGAGGCGGAGTCAGAGAGAAGAGGCACAGAGGCGGAGTCAGCGCCTGCAGGAGCTCTACAGGAAACAGAGAGAGGGTGTGGCCAGAGCTCCTGCTCCACCCCCCAACCCTGTGCAAACACGCCTGCAGGAAACGTATACCAAACTTCTTTTGGAGCACACACTGCAGCAGGTATAAATACACACAACACAGCCTTTGTAACCTTGTTTCGTAAGCTGTTCGTCGTAAGCTGTTCGTCGTAAGCTGTGCGTCGTAAGCTGTGCGTCGTAAGCTGTGCGTCGTAAGCTGTGCGTCGTAAGCTGTGCTCCGTGTCGTAAGCTGTTAGTCGTAAGCTGTGCTCCGTGTCGTAAGCTGTTAGTCGTAAGCTGTGCTCCGTGTCGTAAGCTGTTAGTCGTAAGCTGTGCTCCGTGTCGTAAGCTGTTAGTCGTAAGCTGTGCTCCGTGTCGTAAGCTGTTAGTCGTAAGCTGTGCTCCGTGTCGTAAGCTGTGCTCCGTGTCGTAAGCTGTGCTCCGTGTCGTAAGCTGTGCTCCGTGTCGTAAGCTGTGCTCCGTGTCGTAAGCTGTGCTCCGTGTCGTAAGCTGTGCTCCGTGTCGTAAGCTGTGCTCCGTGTCGTAAGCTGTGCTCCGTGTCGTAAGCTGTGCTCCGTGTCGTAAGCTGTGCTCCGTGTCGTAAGCTGTGCTCCGTGTCGTAAGCTGTGCTCCGTGTCGTAAGCTGTGCTCCGTGTCATAAGATGTGTGCTGTGTTGTGCTGTAGTCCAGGTCAGTGTATCAGCCATCTGGGGAATCAGACAAAGAGAATAAGAGACAGGAGCCTCTCAGTTCTTCTCCCAGTGAGCTGTCTGTGTCTGAGCTCGGACCTTCTCCACTTCTGTCCAGGTAACATGTAAACGTACACACACACACACACACACACACACACACACACACATACATATTACTCATGCAGTAATGTAATGTTCAGCCACATTGAGAGGTGTAGTACAATGTGATTGCTCTTGGAACAAACAATCTTGTTGATGGATAACTTCGGGTTCAGATTATCTGTTTGAATCTTCCTGGGTTAATGTTAGGGTTAGTGTTGGGTTTAGGTTTGTTGGGGTTAGTGTTGGGTTTGTTGGGGTTGGGTTAGTTGGGGTTCGTGTTGGGTTTGAGTTTGTTAGTGTTGGGTTTGTTGGGGTTAGTGTTGGGTTTGGGCATCAGTCAAAATGCAGAATGAGGTTTCTTTGCTTAGGCCACAGTATTAGTTTTGTGGGTTGGTGCAGGAACAGTGATGCTATGTGTTCTTCTGCACTATTTAATGTGATCTGACATACAAGGTGTGTGTGTGTGTGTGTGTAGGGCTGCACTAGGCTTGGGGAATCTTTACTCTTCTTGGCTGCATGCTGAGCATCATGGCAATTCCCCCCTGCCGACTACAGAGGGAGTGCCGCCCCCTGGTGGACAACTCCTGCCCCTGCCACCAGAGGGAATCATGGAAGGTGCTCACACTGCAGCCCCAAACAAGGCTGGTGGGGATCTCCACAGTGACCTCCGGGTTAGCAGGGTGGAGCGGGTGGAGGCTCTGAAGGCTCGGGCCGCTTCTCTTTCCAGCCGTGTGGAGAGTGAGGCACGCAGGCTTGCCAGTGTCCCCAGTGTCCCTAGCACATGCCTCCCAGTGACTGATGATGTCCTCTGTGCAAAGCCGCAGAGCCCCCCGGAGAGGGAGGAGCCTCCGTCGCGCCTGAACGTGCAGCAGCTGCTGCGTGCGGGTCAGTGTGTGTTTGGGGGGGACCTGCCTGGAGTCGGCAAAATGGACCAGCACCACACAGCTGGCCCTGCACCCGCCCTCCCTGTGGACAGGTGTACAGGTGTGTGTGATTCTAGCGGCACCATCAGTGAGGGGCCGCTGAGCGACGGCAGCGTGTCCGAGCCGGAGGTGGAGGACGCTCTGGGGGACCCTGCTGGTGTGAAGACGCACCACCATAAGCCATCGGTAGTAAAGGGTACAGCAGACTACTGCAGCACCCTATTCAACAACCACGCCCACAACCCCATTTCGGTGTTCCAGAGAGAGGCGGAGCAGGCCGCCCCCTTCAGGTCTGCACTACAGAATAACCAGCTGCCCTGGGAGGAGCTGTCCAAGGGGAGCTCTCACAGTGTCATCAACATATTTACAAAGAACATCCATAACTACAGCAAAGGTAGTGTTGAGTTGAGATACCACACATGATTAGAACGCTTTATACATTTAACCCTAAGGAATACACTGATTGACTGATTGTGCACATCTGCGTGTGTGTGTGTGTGTGTGTGTGTGTGTGTGTGTGTGTGTGCGCAGTGATGGATGAATCTGGCATTACTCCCCTCCATGGTGCTCTACCTGCTGGTAGCTCAGTGATTGGCGGCACAGCCTATGAAGATGACTTCATTTCATCCTGCAGTAGTAGCCAATCAGCATCAAGGAGAACTGCGAACAGCCTCAGGTAGGTGGAGCTTTCATAGGTCAGGTGGCCTTCATCTGGCAGGGAAGCAGGAGAGAGCGTCAGGCTGTGCTCGCGTCAGGCTGTGCTCGCGTCAGGCTGTGCTCGCGTCAGGCTGTGCTCGCGTCAGGCTGGGCTCGCGTCAGGCTGGGCTCGCGTCAGGCTGGGCTCGCGTCAGGCTGGGCTCGCGTCAGGCTGGGCTCGCGTCAGGCTGGGCTCGCGTCAGGCTGGGCTCACGTCAGGCTGGGCCAGCCTTTCTACTAGTGCTACTTTCAAGGAATCATGAGCATTTCAAGCAATCCTTTTCTCAATAACATTAGTGAGTAGTAACTAGCCCTGCAGTCATATTTTGTGATTATGTGCCACTAGGGGGCAGTCTCAGTACTGATGTGAGTTTGGTGTGTCTGAGCTGACATATTTGTTTGAGCAGCAATGGCCACACTGGCGGAGCTAAAGACAGCACAGCGAACTGCTCACCCTCCTCCACCCTCTCCTCCAGCACCTCCACCCTCTCCACATGTTCCTCCAGCAGAAGAGGTGAGAAGAGAATACACACCCTCATACACACCCTCACACTGCCCTGCGTGCTCACCCTCTGCCTCTGATCATACATGTTTGTGAGGGTGGCTGGTAGATGTAAATGCATCTGTATAGTGTAACTGTTGGAGAGTGATGTTGACAAAGGTTGTTACCAAAGCTGTGGTTCTATAGAGGAGCTGAGATGTCTGCTTGTGTTCAGTGTTATCTCCCTCCCCCCTGTTAGAGAGGAGACTTGAGCGCACCCTGGTGGAACGACAGATGAATGCATCTGTCGTGTCTGACCTGCACTGGAATGGTTTGAGAAAGAGGGACTCTGAGAACAGCTCAGCAAGTGGCTCTCATAGGGACACTGACACTGATGGGACTCTAGGGGGCGCCACACTCAACTCTGTCCACAGGTAAGCCCAGGCTGGACTGGTGAGTGAGGGGTGCGTGCGTGCGTGTGCGTGTGTGTGTTCAGGGGTGTTAACAGCAGTGCCTGAGACGGGTGCTTCACACACAGCAGTGGTGCTTGGACCTCCACACAAGTGTCATCACACCACAGCTCATCTGAGTGGTCCTCACCACTGTCGTGCATCAGACTTACAGACACCTTTCTCAAGCTTTGTGAAGCATGGAGGAATGTTCTCTAACCCTAACGGACACACACACATACACACACAGAGGGATCTTTTGTTTGAATTGGTTGTAATGAGAGATCCCTATTGCAGCTCAGACTTGTTGCCAGGGAGATGTTTTTCTTCATTGCCTTTCCTGAAGTTTCTTGTTGCAGGTGTTCACCACATCGCTCACTGAGGGCTCTGAGTGTACACATGTGTGTTGTGATGTTTGAGTGTGGGGCTTTGATTTCTAAGTGTGTGTGCTGTGGTTTCTGAACATGTGTGTGGTGTAGTTGGAGTGTGTGGTAAAATACATGATTGAAAAATGTGACTTTTGACAGAATGTATGATCAACCTAGAGAAGAGCTGTGTAGAGATGTGATGTGAACAGTGCATCATGCCCTGGTGTTGAGGTGATGTGTACATGTGTGTTCAGGTGACCTGTATGTGTGTTGTGTTTGGCAGTGTGATATCTGAGGTCCAGACGTTTCCCAGAAGTCCTCCTGCGTCTCCTGATTCGCCTGTTGACTTTACCAGGGTCTCCCCACCCAGGCCTTCTGCTCACTCTGATGTCCCCTGCTCTCCTTCAGTCAGCCCATCCGGCACTAATGACCCCAAACCCAGCTCCGGTCCTGCCCCAGGTCCTGCCCCCAACACTCTGCCGACTCCTGTGAGTGGTGGCCCCATGCATTTTGCCCCAGGTGTCCTTCAACAGCGAATGAGCGCAGAGCTGAACTACTTGTCTGCTGTGGAGGAGTCAGTGCGTCAGCTCTGTGATGTGGAGAGGGTACGAGCTGTCTCACTCGCACAGCAGGAGAGTGTCTCACTCGCACAGATACTGAAGGTGAGACAACACCTCACTGCCACAAAGTTCCTTTTTTAGGGATTAGGGGGTTAGGGTTAGGGGTTTAGGGGCAGTGTTGGGAACGTTACTTTAAAAAGGTAATTAGTTATAGTTACTCACTACTTGTTCAAAAAAGTAACTGAGTTAGTAACTGAATTACTCTATAATAAAAGTAACTCGTTACCAGGGAAAGTAACTATTTGCATTACAGTAAAAAAAATATTATATGCCAAAATGTTATATGCCAATGAATAAGGATTTTTTGAAAAAGCAGTTTTCACAGTCTGTTGAAATGAGTAGATCAGAAAGGTGTTTAACTTTTGATATTTATTCCACATCAACAGACCAGTGCAGGATAAAATCCATTAAAATCCCAAATCTTTGTTTAAAAAAAAAAAAGTAAAAGTAAACAGTTACACTATATAAAGTGCATTTACATCTATCAAATTAAATTAAATTCTCTCAACCTGAGACAACTGGTTTGTTCACAACAGAAGTAAACTTAACAATAAAACCTATATTCTTAATTAAATAAATCAAATACCCAGTCTGGTAGATATTCAGGAACTTCTAGTATTTTCTTAAATAATGTTAATATCGCCACCTTGAAAATACAAATTTTTCTTCGGCTTGCTCCTGACTCGCCATTTTTGCCTCTTCTCTGTTTGTGTCGTTTGTCACTCACTGGTGTGCTTCAGCGCGCATGTAAAAAAAAACTGGCTCTGATTGGCTACTATAACGCTGCCTTAGCCAATCGCTTACTGACTTGCTAAGTTAAACGGGTGTTACGCCGAGAACTGTGACCTATCGAGATCTGTTATTCCTCACTAGCCTGGGCAGCGGTCCACTCGCATTACTGTTAGTATATCAATATATAGTAACGCACCACTTTTAATGACCAGTAACGTCAATGGCATTGTAACGACAGGAAAAGTAATTAATTATATTATCCCGTTACTGACAAAATGACGCAGTTACCCATCACCGTTATTTGCAACACTGGTTAGGGGTTAACCCTTCTGTAGGGTTAGGGGGTTGGGGGTTAACCCTTCTCGAGCACTGGGCTCTCTTATTACTGTGGGTTTACCTTAATGTGGACTTGCAATCCCCATCACAGAGTGTGTGTCTGCGTGTCTTGTGTGTGTGTGTGTAACATTTACCCCACCAGGCCCAGCAGTCCAGACAGGAGCGAGATCTGCAGCTACTGAAGATAAAGGCAGAGCAGGAGACCCTAGAGACTCAGAGACAACTACAGGAGAGGAGTGTACAGGTACACACATACAGTCATGGCCAAAAGTTGAAAGAATGACATTTTCACATGATCTGCTGCCCTCTGGTTTTTGTGTGTTTGTCAGATGTTTTTATCACATACAGAAATATAATTGCAATCATATTATGAGTAACAAAAGCTTTTATTGACAGTTAGAATGAGTTAACGCAGCATGTCAATATTTGCGGTATTGACCCTTCTTCAGGACCTCTGCAATTCTCCGTGGCATGCTCTCAATCAACTTTTGGACCAAATCCTGACTGATAGAAGGCCATTCTTGCACAATCAATCCTTGCATTTTGTCAGAATGTGTAGGTTTTTGTTTGTCCACCCATCTTGATTGACCTCAAGTTCCCAATGGGATTAAGATCTGGGGAGTGTCCAGGCCATGGACCCTGGAACATGGACATGGAATCTCTGTTTTGTTCCCAGAGCCATTTAGTTATCGCCTTTGCTTTATGGCAAGGTGCTCCATCATGCTGGAAAAGGCATTGTTGATCACCAAACTGCTCTTGGATGGTTGGGAGAAGTTGCTCTCAGAGGACATTCTGGTACCATTCTTTATTCATGGCTGTGTTTTTAGGCAAGACTGTGAGAGAGCCGATTCCCTTGGCTGAGAAGCAACCCCACACATGAATGGTTTCAGGATGCTTTACAGTTGGCATGAGACAAGACTGGTGGTAGCGCTCACCTAGTCTTCTCCAAACAAGCTGTTTTCCAGATGTCCCAAACAATCGGAAAGGGGATTCATCAGAGAAAAAGACTTTACCCCAGTCCTCAGCAGTCCACTCCCTGTTCCTGTTGCAGAATATCAGTCTGTCCCTGATGTTTGTTCTGGAGAGAAGTGGCTTCTTTGCTGCCCTCCTTGAGACCAGGCCTTGCTCCAAGAGTCTCTGCCTCACAGTGTGTGCAGATGCACTCACACCTGCCTGCTGCCATTCCTGAGCAAGCTCTGCACTGCTGGTAGTCCCGCAGCTGAAACACTTTTAAGAGACGGTCATGGTGCTTGCTGGTCTTTCTTGGGCGCCCTGGAGCTTTTTTGGCAACAATGGAACCTCTCTCCTTGAAGTTCTTGATGATGCGATAGATTGTTGACTGAGGTGCAATCTTTCTAGCTGCAATACTCTTCCCTGTTAGGCCATTTTTGTGCAGTGCAATGATGACTGCACGTGTTTTTTAGACATAACTATGGTTAACAGAAGAGAAACAATGATGCCAAGCACCAGCCTCCTTTTAAAGTATCCAGTGGTGTCATTCTTACTTAATCATGACAGATTGATCTCCAGCCCTGTCCTCATCAACACCCACACCTGTGTTAATGGAGCAATCACTGAAATTATGTTAGCTGGTCCAGGGCTGCAATGAAGTTGAAATGTGTTTTGGGGGATAAAGTTCATTTTCTAGGCAAATATTGTTTGCAATTAATATTGCAATTAATTGCTGTTAAGCTGATCACTCTTTATAACATTCTGGAGTATATGTAAATTGCCATTATAAAAACTGAAGCAGTAGACTTTGTAAATAATTAATATTTGTATCATTCTCAAAACTTTTGGCCATTACTGTACACACACACACACACACACACACACACACACACATACCCTAAAGACTCAGAGACAACTACAGGAGAGAAGTGTACAGGTACACACACACACACACCCTAGAGACTCAGAAACAACTGCAGGAGAGGAGTGTACAGGTACACACATACAGTCTCACACACTCACACACCCTAGAGACTCAGAGACAACTACAGGAGAGGAGTGTACAGTTACACATACACACTCTCACACACACTTCTGTATTTATTTATTTATTTGTCTGGTGTAAGTGCTCATGCTGTGTGTGTGTGTGTGTGTGTGTGTGTGTGTGTGTGTGTGTGTGTGTGTGTGTGTGTGTGTAGATGACTGAGCTAGCCCAAGCTCGGTTGCTGGGTGTCGCCTCCTTCACACCTCTGTATGACCAACAGAGGCAGCCCCTCCCACAGACAGACAGGTAACCAATCACTGCACACATGCAAAAGGTATTTCCTCTTGTGTGTCTGTAGACTGGTGTGATTCTGTGTCTGGAGTTTGGCTTGACTGCTCTTCAGCTGTTTGCTTCCTACAGTCTGAGCACTATTGCAGTTCCGTGTGTGTGTGTTTGTGTGTGGCAGTAGCAGGGACATGTCCCCAGGCAGAGAGGCGTCCCAGACAGCAGCCTCCCCCCCACACAGGAAACACACCTCCAGGTTCAGCTGCTCATTCTTCTCATTTTCTTGTCCATCACTGTGTTATTTGTAACTGTGACCCTGCGCATATTTCAGTTAGCATTCATTGAATCTAGGGCTGGGTATTGATTCAAATTCCAAGAATCGGTCCGATTCTGAAGATTAAGAATCGATTTATTTCGATTTAATCGATTCTATCCAATTCGATCCAATTCGGGGTTTAGTGTTATTAAAAATGTATTTGAGCTGTTTCCTGACTATGTACAGAAGCAACATGTTAAAACTAGTATTATATCGATATTCATCAGCAAATAGTTACTGGTAGTTGGTAGTTACTGATGGCTGGAAGACTGGTGAAAAGGGTAATCATAAATCTACCTTCAAGAAAGGTAATAAACAGGACAATAAACAGGACATCTTTGAGGTGTCTATATCTGCAACAGTGGACTCCTACTGGGACACTAACCAGTGCATTATTATTATGATTGAAATAATTAAGAATTCACCCAAAAGCTGTTGCTACCAAATGCATTTTTATTTTAAAAGTGCTCACACTTAATAAACTGAAAGTATAAAATGTAAACGTGTATTTTTCTTTAAAGTGCGAATATAAGAACAGAACTGTCGTTACGGTCCCCGACCCCTCCCTTTTGGGTGTGTGTTAACGTTGTCTGCGTCTACTCGTCTGCGTCTGTAGATCTCCGTGGGTGCGGGTGCGTCTTGTGATAGTCCGTCTCACCTGTGGCTCGTCTCGTCACGTGGGGTTTGTGTGTTCGCGGAGCGTCCTGTGCTCGTCGTTGTTTGAGTCACACACGTTCTATGTAAACGTGTTTTATGTGCGCTGTCTGCGCTTTGGTAAATGTAATAAACGTAACTATTTGGAAAGTGCAAAGGATTCTGTCTCATCCATCACATTGCGCCCAACGTTACAAGAACATTTTAAACTTTTTTAAACTGTAAAAACACTGGGTAAACGGTCACTGACACTGGATAAACTGTCCTTCTGTTTTTAGATTGCCGATTTGACTATCGTCGTTAGCGTCACTGTCCGACGCCATGTTGTTTTACAGTTAGTTAGACCGAGCACACCTGCGTGAATTCAGTGACGAGGCGGGGGTAAAAGTTTACAAAAAAAATCTTTGGACGTACAAATCGATTATCAGATCATCATATGCGAATCGATTCTGAATCGGAAAATCGATTTTTTCAACACAGGCCTAATTGAATCCCAGTCTATCTTTGTGTCGTTGTCTTTTAGTGAAGGAGACAGCGTCAGTGTTAGGAGAAGCCCCTCCCCCTCATTAAAGGAGGAGGGTGGAGCAACAGGATCAGGCGATTGCAGAGGGCGGAGCAACAGCTCTTTGGAAGAAGAGGCACACATGGCCATTGATGACTCCCTACACACCGACAGCATCCACTCCATGCTGGAGGACAGGGGTGAGGGACACACTGCCTACTATGCTGGGGGATGGGGGTGAGGGACACACTGCTCACTATGCTGGGGGTGAGGGGGACACTGCTCACGATGCTGGGGGACGGGGGTGAGGGACACACTGCTCACGATGCTGGGGGACGGGGGTGAGGGACACACTGCTCACGATGCTGGGGGACGGGGGTGAGGGACACACTGCTCACAATGCTGGGGGACGGGGGTGAGGGACACACTGCTCACAATGCTGGGGGACGGGGGTGAGGGACACACTGCTCACAATGCTAAAACTGTGTTAAAGTAGCATGTTTGTTTATAGAGATCATTGGTACAATAGTAGCTGGTGCAGGTGGATCTGCACAGAATGAGTTTGGTTCAGCATGTGGGCTGAACGCTGAACTACAGGATGCACTGGGTGTTGCTATTGGGACTGGGCTCAGTTTTCTGGTGCAGTTCTACAGGAGTTGACCTGCTTCACCCTGTTCTGTTCCCGTTAGCAGACAGCACCTCTGTTGCTACAGAATGCTCCGTGAGGTACGAGGAGTCCGTGACCGAAGATGAGCTGGAGAAATCATTCCGATCGCTTCTACCCTCCGAGTCACACTGGAGAGACTCGGTGGAGCGCGGCCGGAGCCCTCTGGCCGAGTCTTACAATGAGCGCGGCCAGGACTCCTCAAAGCTGTCCATCAAGGTGCTGTCCTCCCACTAATGACACCAGCACATCTAGAGGAACTAAATCACCTGTATTGTAATCGCCTGTACTGTAATCACCTGTTTCAATCCCAGTTCTGCAGTGTTGCACTAGTCAACAACAGGAGGCCTAACTGATCATTTTGAAGTCCTAAACCTGACCGTGACCCTGGGGTAATAGAAGGTTGTGTTGTAGTGGTTAAGGCCTAAATCTAACCCTGCCCCTGGGGTAATAGAAGGTTGTGTTGTACTGTTTAAGCTTCTCCCTCCCTTTTCCATGACGACCATGCAGGTTTGTAGAGGGCGAGGTGTTCACACACAGCTGTGGCATGTGACTGTACACTGAGTCTTCACACAGTGCAGTGTGATGAGTTCACACACACACACACACCCACACACACCAGCACACACACACTGGTATATTGGGTTATGTTTGAACACATCCTCTGTGTTCCCACAGGACAGCAGCGCGCGTTTCTCAGGCGGCCAGGACAGCTTCTCCAAGTTCACCATGGCGATGGTGAAGCAGTACATGCAGGAGGAGGAGCTACGTGCTCGTCACCAGAGTTCACTGCTCCGCCTACGCCACAGAGCCCTCACCGACAAGACCAAGGCAGAGCTCGCCTGGCTGGAGCACCAGAAAAAGTACCTACCCCCAACCTCACGTACCCCCACCTACCCCCACCCTCACGTACCCCCACCTACCCCCACCCACCCCCACCCTCACGTACCCCCACCTACCCCCACCCTCACATACTCCCACCTACCCCCACCCTCAAGTATCCTTCGTGGGTTTCGATGTTAAACTGCCGTGTCCCATCTTCACTCCTGCCAGGCGGCTGCGGGACAAAGGGGAAGATGACAAGATGCCCCCCCTGCGTAAGAGACAGAGAGGCCTGCTACTCCGGCTGCAGCAGGAACAGGTAACTGCCCCGTGACACCAGCAACAGAGTCTGACAACAGACTACAGTGTTTACAGTTTGCGCGTGTGTGTGTGTGTGTGTGTGTGTGTCAGGCGGAGATCAGGCGACTGCAGGACGTCAACAGAGCAGCTCGGAGGGAGCGTCATCTGCTCCTGAAGCAGCAGGAGGAGATTGAGAAGATACAACACACCACCCTCAAACTGAGACAGAAACTCAGGAGTGCAGGAGACACCAACCCGGTCCGAACACCACACACACCCACACCAAACCACACCCCCACCACACAGCACACCCACACCACACACACCATACACCCCCACCGCACATCACACCCCATCACATTACAACACCATGGCACAACATACTACACCCAACCACACCCCACCTCCCCATGTCCCCACATGCAGTCTCATGCTCCTACAGCGTTACACACACACACACACACTAAGGGTATCACGATTCTCTAAATCCTCGATTCGATTGTATTTCCGATTTTAGGCTCACGATTCCTAAGGGTCACGTAAAAAGGACACAAATTAAGTATTTAATTAAAATATCTTTAATATAGGGATGGGGAGATGTCTGCGATGTCTGCGATTCGACTGCACCGGTAGATTCAACGTGCATCGGGTTTAATTTTCGGGCGAATTTAGGGTGCATCGACTCTAGCCTTTTTGCATCGGCAAATACCATGGTTAAATCGGGTGTTTTGTTTTCCAGTATCTATTCCTTATTCTAACGTATTTACAGAGGCAACATACTTTGTATTTTTATTGATTTCTTTTTTTTTCGAGGCAACATAAATGACGCAAACGTACTGACACGCAAACGTACTGACGCAAACACGCAGACGTACACAACAAAGATGGAGGGAAACGAGCATTAGCAACGACAAAGATATTTAATGCACCAAAAAAGACACACAAATCAAACGTGTGGCAATATTTCGGGTTTTTTAAGCGAGGTGGTCAACTTGACAAGACGCACGCAATCTGCAAACAATGCCGTGGGGCTATCAAATACGTTAGTAGCACAACGAACCTGGCGACACACATGAAAAGACGGCAAGGTGTGGACATCTCTGCGGCCGCTACCCCCTCGTAAATCTAGCAGACAGTAGTGTTGCAGATCATAATTTTCACTATGTTAATACAGTACTTTTAAAAACTGTTCATCTTATGTTTTAAACATTTAGTATAAATATAGATGGAGAAAATAACTGAATAATTCACTTGAATAAATTAATGCTCTGTCTGAATATACTGAATTATGCATTTTTTATATTATGTATTGGTTTTGCTCCATTGAAAACAACCAGGGGTGAATTTCCCGAAACGTTCTTAGCGCTAAGTACTTCTTAACCTCATACGTTTCATACAAGGTTACGAAGCGCTACGAACGTTTCGGGAAACCCACCCCAGATGCATACATCCCTTAAATTGTTAGAGAGTAAAGTAGAATTGTGCTATTGAGTTAAGAAAACTGATGGGTTAGGCCAATACATCCTCAAACCTCAACTAACTGTATCGAATGATCATTTATCAAACCGAATCCTCATAAGTCATATCGTTATCAAATCATTTTGAATCTCATCATATCGTGAACAGGAGTGATTTACATTTACATTTATGGCATTTAGCAGACGCTCTTATCCAGAGCGACTTACAAAAGTGCTATGTAGTTGCTTGGAATCTCCAAGGTAGAATAGATAGTCCTGAACACAAGGTACTCTAAGCTGGAAAAACCACTAGACGAAAGTCAAATGATACCTAACAATTATACCTGAATATACACATCCCCTGAGGAAAAAGACAGTAAACAATTCCTATAACCCAATTATGCACAATACCTGAGGAAAGAGACGATAAAGTACAATAGACAAAGCATAATTATGCAAAGTGCACTTGAAAGAGGTGGGTCTTCAGTCGGCGTCTGAAGACAGCAAGTGACTCCGATGTTCGGACACACAAGGGAAGTTCATTCCACCACCTTGGAGCCAGGACAGAGAAAAGTCTGGATGCTTGTCTCCCATGTGTCCTGGATAATGGAGGGTCAAGACGAGACATACTTGAGGCGCGGAGGGCTCTAGGTATGCATCTGGGTTTTACCATGGCCATCAAGTAAGGAGGAGCTGGACCATCCTTTGCTTTGTAGGCCAGCACCAGGGTTTTATATTTGATGCGGGCAGCTACCGGAAGCCAGTGGAGGGAGGACAGCAAGGGAGTGACATGGCTGAACTTGGGAAGGTTGAAGACCAACCGAGCTGCAGCGTTCTGGATCAGTTGCAGGGGTTTGATGGCATGCATAGGAAGACCAGCCAGTAGGGAGTTGCAGTAGTCCAGTCTTGAGATAACAAGGGACTGGACAAGGACCTGAGTGGCCTCCCTAGAGAGAAATGGCCGAATCCTCCGAATGTTGTGAAGGGCGAATCTGCATGATCGTGTTGTGTTAGCAACGTGGGCCGTGAAGGAGAGCTGATTGTCGACAACTACACCAAGGCTACGCGCTTCCATGGATGGAGTGATCACGGTGTTCTCGAATGAGATAGAAAGATCACGATGAGGACTGGCTCTTGCAGGGATGTACAGCATCTCCGTCTTGCTTGGGTTAAGCTTTAGGTGGTGAGCTGCCATCCAAGAGGCAATGTCTTTCAGACATGCAGAGATTCGAGCTGAAACCTGTGTGTCAGAGGGTGGGAAGGAAAAGAAGAGCTGGGTGTCATCCGCATAACAGTGATAAGAGAAGCCATGTGCAGATATTGACTCACCCAGAGAGCGGGTATAAAGGGAAAAAAGAAGTGGACCCAGTACTGAACCTTGTGGAACACCGGTGGAGAGTTTGCATGGCGTGGATGTTGATCCTCCCCATGTTACTTGGTAGGAACGACCCTCCAGGTAGGATGCAAACCATGTCCATGCATTGCCAGTGATACCAAGGCCTGAGAGGATGGACAGAAGGATCTCATGATTGACTGTGTCAAAGGCAGCCGAAAGGTCAAGCAGAATCAGAACTGATGATAGTCCATTTGCTCTAGCCGCATGGAGTTTCTCAGTTACTGCAATGAGTGCAGTTTCCGTAGAATGTGCCGGCTTGAAGCCAGATTGGTTGGGGTCCTGAAGCTGGTTCTGTGAGAGAAAAGAGGATAGCTGGTTGTGTACAGCCCGTTCAAGGATCTTAGAAAGGAATGAGAGGAGAGATACCGGTCTGTAGTTGCTGATGTTGGTGGCATCAAGGTTGGGTTTCTTTAGGATTGGCACCACCCTAGCCGCCTTGAATGATGATGGCACAATTCCTGAAGATAAGGAGTTGTTGATGATGGTCGAGATGAAAGGGAGGAGTTCGTGGGAGATTGTCTGGAGGAGTGTGGATGGGATGGGGTCCAGAGGGCATGTGGTGGGACTGCTGGATGTCAGCAGCTGAAGCACCGTCTCAGCTGAGAGAGGAGAGAAGGAGGTTAGAGAAAAGGGAGGAGTAGGAGGGGACACAGTGGGAACAGGGACTAGGGAAAAGGTGCTGCGAATCGTATTGACCTTCTCTTCAAAGAAGGTGACAAAATCATCTGCAGTAAGAGAAGTGGGAGTTGGAGGGGGGGAGGGTTTGAGGAGAGAAGAGAAGATTTTGAACATCTTGCGTGGATCTGATGTAGATGCCTCCAGCTTCTCTCTGTAGAATGATGTCTTGGCAGCAGTTAGTTCCATGGAGAATAGGGACAGGAGAGACTGATACAAGCGAAGATCAGCAGTAAGCTTCGATTTCCTCCATCGCCTCTCAACCATCCTCAGTTCTCGTCGGTTGTTACGCAGGGTGTCCGAGAGCCAAGGAGCAGGTGGGGAGGATCTTGTGGGTTTGGAAGAGAGGGGACATAAGAGGTCAATAGATGAAGAGAGGGAGGACAATAAAGTGTCAGTGGCGGTGTCTGTGGAGAGACAAGAGAAAGAGTTATGGGACGGGAGGGCTGTGGTGATAGTAGAGGCAAGTACTGATGGAGAGATGGAATGAAGGTTACGACGGATGGTGGTAGTGCCTGTAGCAGTAAGGGTGTGACGGTGGGGAGGAAGAGATAAGGAGAAAGATACAAGGTGATGATCTGAACAGTGGAGAGGAGTTACTGCAATGTCCATCACTGCAGGTGGTCTAGTGAAGACCAGGTCTAGGACATTGCCTGCTCTGTGTGTTGGAGAAGACTGGGTGAGGTTGAGGTTGAATGATGACAGCAAAGGAAGAACGCCAGATGATTGTAGTTTATCTGTTGGGAGGTTGAAGTCACCAAGCAGAAGAAGAGGAGTTTCATCATTAGGGAGGACGCTCAGAAGTGTGTCTAATTCCTCAGTGAAGTTACCTAGGGTGCAGGGTGGACGATAAACAACAATGATGTGAAGTGTGGTTGGGAAGCGTACAGTGACAGCATGATACTCAAATGTTGAGATGGTAATTTGTGGGAAAGTGCAAGGAGTAAAGCGCCAGCAACTGGACAGAAGCAATCCAGTGCCACCTCCCCTTCCAGTCTGTCTTGGAGAGTGAGAGAAGGAAAATGCAGATGACAGGGCAGCAGGAGTAGCAGAGTTCTCTGGGGTGATCCATGTCTCTGTTAGGGCCAAGAAGTCAAGGGAGTGATGAGCTGCAATGGCTGTGATGAAGTCTGCTTTCTGGACTGCAGACTGGCAGTTCCAGAGCCCCCCGGTCGCAATGATCGGGGTGTTTGTTGAGAGTGGAGGGTAGATGAGGTTACTGGTAGTGCGTTTTCTGTAGTGATGTTTGTATTGACGGCGACTATAGGGAGTAAGAACAGGGATGGAAAAACACATGATGAATAAATGAATGAAGGTAGTATATGATGTGTGTCAAGGTGTGATACTTAACCAAAAAATGAAGATGGGCTTCAGTTGATTGAAGAGTAGAGGATGTCTCTAACCGCTACAGACAGCGTCTGTAGCGGACTGCCACTTATTTAAGCAGCAGTCAATATGTGGTCCCGCCTCCTCAGTTATTCACACTTCCTAACCCGAAACTAAGACAGCTGATTTCACTAATGACAACAATAGATACCAAGTAGACTACAGACTAGCAGAATCAAGCTGAAAGTAATGTAATCCAAGGCCTACCTTAAAACCAGAAGACAATCCCAAGAAAAACACAGCACAACTAATTCCAATCAGAAATGCCACTTATTTAAGCAGCAGTCAATATGTGGTCCCGCCTCCTCAGTTATTCACACTTCCTAACCCGAAACTAAGACAGCTGATTTCACTAATGACAACAATAGATACCAAGTAGACTACAGACTAGCAGAATCAAGCTGAAAGTAATGTAATCCAAGGCCTACCTTAAAACCAGAAGACAATCCCAAGAAAAACACAGCACAACTAATTCCAATCAGAAATGCCACTTATTTAAGCAGCAGTCAATATGTGGTCCCGCCTCCTCAGTTATTCACACTTCCTAACCCGAAACTAAGACAGCTGATTTCACTAATGACAACAATAGATACCAAGTAGACTACAGACTAGCAGAATCAAGCTGAAAGTAATGTAATCCAAGGCCTACCTTAAAACCAGAAGACAATCCCAAGAAAAACACAGCACAACTAATTCCAATCAGAAATGCCACTTATTTAAGCAGCAGTCAATATGTGGTCCCGCCTCCTCAGTTATTCACACTTCCTAACCCGAAACTAAGACAGCTGATTTCACTAATGACAACAATAGATACCAAGTAGACTACAGACTAGCAGAATCAAGCTGAAAGTAATGTAATCCAAGGCCTACCTTAAAACCAGAAGACAATCCCAAGAAAAACACAGCACAACTAATTCCAATCAGAAATGCCACTTATTTAAGCAGCAGTCAATATGTGGTCCCGCCTCCTCAGTTATTCACACTTCCTAACCCGAAACTAAGACAGCTGATTTCACTAATGACAACAATAGATACCAAGTAGGCTACAGACTAGCAGAATCAAGCTGAAAGTAATGTAATCCAAGGCCTACCTTAAAACCAGAAGACAATCCCAAGAAAAACACAGCACAACTAATTCCAATCAGAAATGCCACTTATTTAAGCAGCAGTCAATATGTGGTCCCGCCTCCTCAGTTATTCACACTTCCTAACCCGAAACTAAGACAGCTGATTTCACTAATGACAACAATAGATACCAAGTAGACTACAGACTAGCAGAATCAAGCTGAAAGTAATGTAATCCAAGGCCTACCTTAAAACCAGAAGACAATCCCAAGAAAAACACAGCACAACTAATTCCAATCAGAAATGCCACTTATTTAAGCAGCAGTCAATATGTGGTCCCGCCTCCTCAGTTATTCACACTTCCTAACCCGAAACTAAGACAGCTGATTTCACTAATGACAACAATAGATACCAAGTAGACTACAGACTAGCAGAATCAAGCTGAAAGTAATGTAATCCAAGGCCTACCTTAAAACCAGAAGACAATCCCAAGAAAAACACAGCACAACTAATTCCAATCAGAAATGCCACTTATTTAAGCAGCAGTCAATATGTGGTCCCGCCTCCTCAGTTATTCACACTTCCTAACCCGAAACTAAGACAGCTGATTTCACTAATGACAACAATAGATACCAAGTAGACTACAGACTAGCAGAATCAAGCTGAAAGTAATGTAATCCAAGGCCTACCTTAAAACCAGAAGACAATCCCAAGAAAAACACAGCACAACTAATTCCAATCAGAAATGCCACTTATTTAAGCAGCAGTCAATATGTGGTCCCGCCTCCTCAGTTATTCACACTTCCTAACCCGAAACTAAGACAGCTGATTTCACTAATGACAACAATAGATACCAAGTAGACTACAGACTAGCAGAATCAAGCTGAAAGTAATGTAATCCAAGGCCTACCTTAAAACCAGAAGACAATCCCAAGAAAAACACAGCACAACTAATTCCAATCAGAAATGCCACTTATTTAAGCAGCAGTCAATATGTGGTCCCGCCTCCTCAGTTATTCACACTTCCTAACCCGAAACTAAGACAGCTGATTTCACTAATGACAACAATAGATACCAAGTAGACTACAGACTAGCAGAATCAAGCTGAAAGTAATGTAATCCAAGGCCTACCTTAAAACCAGAAGACAATCCCAAGAAAAACACAGCACAACTAATTCCAATCAGAAATGCCACTTATTTAAGCAGCAGTCAATATGTGGTCCCGCCTCCTCAGTTATTCACACTTCCTAACCCGAAACTAAGACAGCTGATTTCACTAATGACAACAATAGATACCAAGTAGACTACAGACTAGCAGAATCAAGCTGAAAGTAATGTAATCCAAGGCCTACCTTAAAACCAGAAGACAATCCCAAGAAAAACACAGCACAACTAATTCCAATCAGATTTGATTTGTATCGCATCGTATCGACAAGGGGTTTCAGAGTATCGCAGTTATATCGTTTCGGTGACAGTGTATCGAGATGTGTATCGAATCTACCTTAGTGGTGAAGATGTACATCCTTACTTTAATAGCATTAAATATGTTTGGATGTCCACCAGATCGCCAGTGGTTGGCGCCAGAGCGAACTAGTAACTCATTGAATCTTATATGTGGATCAGAGGTAAATAAATTAGATTTTTTTTCGGCGTGAGATATCACAAGTGTGGCGTGAGAGTGTGTGAAAACGGTCAAATGTGTGTGCCTCACGCTCAATGCGTGAGAGTTGGCAACCCTGGTGTGAGCCCAGAAAACATGACTTGGTTCATTGTGCTGAAGCGCGGCGCGTGCGAAGTTACAAAATTCGAGAGGTGCACGACCTTGCGATTCCCCAGCACGCACGGGCGGAGCCACCGCGATTACGTCATTTTTGGCGCGGGGACCCTCGCGACGTGTCTAGTTTAAACCAGGGCTCTGTTCGAAATAGCCTAGTACATATTACTGGCGTACTGATCGAGCCCCAAATCAGTATGCAGTATGTGACCAAAATGAAATTTTCCAGTACGCGAAACATACCCGGATGACCTACTACTTCCGCAAAATATTCCAGTACGCGAACAGAGCTATCTTCGTGGTGTACAGCATCCCATCATGCAACGCTACGTTCACGTGACCCCGTAGTAGTGTTGTCAAAAAAATCGATATATCGATATCGATACGTATTGATACTGAACATTCTGAAAAGGTACAATACTCGTATCGATTCATTTTTACATAAAATGCACTTTCGTTTGACCCACCCAAGCTGCCGTAATGCACAGGACAGTTTGTAATGCTAAAATGGCAGCTAAAGCAAACGCAGTGCTGTTGGATTCGAAGCAGATACAGATGGAAAACCGAAGGACATGAACAAGCCAGTTTGCAAGCGGTGCTTTTGGAACATTTCAACGAAGGGCGCTAAAGCCTGGTTGAGTGACCATAGCGCTTGACTCCGCGAGTGGTGGAGGCGTTTATACTTTCCGCTTTGCAGTGTTGTCCGAAACTATATGTGGTAGTATAAAAGAAACACCCCTCAACAACAGGGGAATGAACACTTACCTGACGAATTTTAGTGCTGCTTTGTGTTTCAGTGTGTTTCAGGTTTGAAAAGTGCTGCAATTTAGGCTGACTGAACAGTTCTCTTGTATTACGTTAAAAAATACGAGCCTCTTGTAATTCCAGGATGAAACATGAGAGAACGTGAAGACGTTAAGATTGGACGTTTTGAAAATGAACAACCATTAAATAATGTGATTAAAAGCGCAATATTTCGGATCATTTCGAGTATATGTATAAATATTTAACTTAATTAAGTTTAACGTGCTGGGAAATATTGGTACAAGTGCTTTAATTCCACCTTATAAAGGTGTATAAACCCTGCAAATATGACTTTGATCATTGCGCTGAGGCGCGGCGCACGCGATGTTACAAAATTCGAGAGGTGCACGACCTCGCGTGCGCCGCGCTTCAGCGCGATGAACAAAGTCATGTTTGCAGGGTTCACACACCTTGTGGAATTCAAACACTTGTATGTCACTTTCAAGATCCATTTCAATATTTCCCAGCACGAGCAAAGACACTTTGTCAGACGTTCAAAAGACATTCACAGAAATGTCAGAATGAAAGTTTTTGCGACGTCTTTTTTAAACGTCTTTTGAACGTCTATTACTGCCGTTCAGTTGCAGTTTTTGCACGTCCACTGACATCCAATAAAGGTCCTAGTCAGACGTTCAGATAGAAAACACATCATAGACGTCCATGTTAAGTTAAGGTAAGGTTAAGGTCCTAGTCACACTGCCAGATTTTGAACCAGTTTTGAACGTCCACCAGACATGCAAAAATGGGTCTGGACTGACCGATGTCATACAGACATGATTTTAACGTCTTTCTGACGTCGCATGTTTGTTGGGATAAGTTAAATATTTATACATATACTCGAAATTATTCACTTTTTTATCACATTATTTAATGGTTGTTTATTTTCAAAACGCCCAATCTTAACATCTTCACGTTTTCTCATGTTTTGTCCTGGAATTACAAGAGGCTCGTATTTGTTAACGTAATTAGTGCTGTCAATTCCAGGTGCCGCAATTAAAAGTCCTCACCAGGATTTTGCTCAGGCTTCCTGGATTGCTAATTAGAAAATCTAGCAAGCTTGAGCAAAATCCTGGTGGGGACTTTTAATCGTGGCACCTGGAATTGACAGCACTAAACATAATACAAGAGAACTGTTCAGTCAGACAACTATTTGTTGTGAAATGAAGTTACAATTTCAAGTATTTTCAAACACAAAGCAACATTCATTTGTTTGTCTATAAAAAAATAAATAAAAAGGCTTTCAAACGGAAATTAGCACAGTATCTGACTTTGGTATCGAAAATGGTATCGAATTTCAATTTTTTTTAAGTATCGTATCGAAGTTGTAATTCTTAGTATCGTGACAAGCCTACCCCGTAGTATGCTTTGCTTTTGTCGCATGCTGGAAACTGTACTGCATACTACTACGAGGACCAATATGCAGTATCCAGTATATACTGAGTCCAGTATGCAGTATCCAGTATGTAGTAGGCTATTTTGAACAGAGCCCAGACTTTACTTTGCGTAGTGTGGGTGCTTGCGTAGCTTAGAGGGAGGGATCGTCCATCCTCTTTTTGACTTCGAGGCTCGAGATTGTGACATAATTTCAATCGATTTCAATTTAATATCGAAATCATGACACCCCTAACACACACACAAACGAACACACACACACACACACCCAACACTGTGCCACTTCACATCACACAAACAGCCTCTCACTGGCACTGAATAATAATTATTTATAATTATTAATAATTATATTATTATAAATAAAAATGAGTACAGAACAAATTATTTCTCATGACCTTTGAACTTCAGAGATCACCTGTTTCTGGTGAAATGAAGTTGGCTCCGCCCAGTGTGACAGTGACTGATGTGGAGACGCGTAGCCCCTCCCCCATCTCTGTGTCGGGCAGCGAGACCAGCAGCATCATGCAGAAGCTAAAGAAGATGCATTACCACAAGGATGAGAGGTACACGCTACACGCTCTAGATACACGCTACACGCTCTAGATACACGCTACACGCTCTAGATACACGCTACACGCACTAGATACACACTACATGCTACACTATACGCTACACGCACTAGATATACGCTACACGCACTAGATACATGCTACACGCACTAGATACACACTACACGCACTAGACACACTACACGCACTAGATACACAGTACAAGCTATACACAGTAGATACACACTACACACATTAGATACACACTACACGCACTAGATCCACACTATACCCTACATGTGCTAGATACGCACTAGATACACACTACACGCTACACACTACATGCACTAGATACACTACACACACTAGATTTACGCTACACGCACTAGATTTACGCTACACGCACTAGATACACACTACACGCACTAGATACACGTTACACTATACGCTACACACACTAGATACACACTATACTCTACACACACTAGATACACACTACACACACTAGATACACACTACACACACTAGATACACACTACACACACTAGATACACACTATACCCTACATGTGCTAGATACGCACTAGATACACACTACACGCTACACACTACATGCACTAGATACACTACACACACTAGATACACGCTACACGCACTAGATTTACACTACACGCACTAGATACACGTTACACTATATGCTACATACACTAGATACACACTACACGCACTAGATACACACTATACTCTACACCAGTGATTCTCAACTGGTGGGTCGCGACCCAAAAGTGGGTCGCGGACACGTTCTTGGTGGGTCGCGGACAGCTTGTTAAAAAAAAAAGTCTACTCTTCAGATTTTGTACTCGTCTTTTATCTTGAAAAAAGACAGAGGCACATGCCACAGCTCCAGACTGCGACTAAAATGGTCGCAATCGCGACCATAAATGAGTAATAAAATTATTTCACTCGCCAGTGGCGACAGGTGATACAAGAGCATTATATTTTATGGGTGAAGATTTTTTGTCATTGGAAAAATATCCACAATTTTCTTTTGAGGTTGTATTTTAAAAGTTAACCGATATGCTGTAGTTCCCACTCTCATGTTCGCTCTGCCCATTAACAAAAGCGGGAATCACCAGCGTGACTCGCAAAGCAGCGGAGCCGAGCTGAAACTTTAGCACTAAGCGTTAGCTTGTTGAAAATAGCGAAGCCAAAAATATTGGATTTTTTCCACACAGTCTACATTTCTGTCGGACCATAAGAGGACACACTCCTTTATAACTGTACATAGTTTTAAGTTCATTTTAATGGGATCAAAAGTCACTCATATACATACTATGAAACTTGGTAAAGTTCGTTTCACGTTCGCATATTCGGAATTCTTTCTTCAATACCTTTAAGTTAAAAGTACCAAAATATGCAAATTCTTATTTCTGGCACCCAAGACAAACATCTACAACTTTGTTTACATCAGGAATATATGTATTTTAAAACATGTTATTTTAAATATACTCGTGTCACCGCTGCAACGTCTAAGGCACCGTCTACAAACGACCTTAACACGGAAGCAAGTGGAGGTCGTAAAGGCCCCAGAGCACTGCGCACTCCGTTTTTTGCAATAATTTCAATAACTTTTAAACGGTCCATCTAAGACCACCAAAGAAGTTGGATTACATAAAGTTAATCTTTAATAACAACCTACAACTAAAAGATGGGTATTTATACCTTGCACCAATGTGTGGTGGTCAGTTTTTGTCAAATATTTCAATAGCTTTTAAATGGGCCATCATAATTCCACAAAACAAGGTTGTTGATTAGGATGCACTTAACTATAACTTGTTTTATGCTCTTATGATGGACATTTTAAAAGCTATTTAAACATTTGACAAAATGTGCACTTAATATTTATACAACTTGTTTTTATCTTATGAAGAATCATTTAAAAATAATTTAAATCTTTGCAGAAAAAAAGAGTGTGCAGTGCTCCGGGGCCTTTACGACCGCTTTTGTCCATGTTAAGGTCATTTGTAGATGGTAATAGTAGTACATTTAAAACATGTCTAATTCCGAATACGCAAATATGAAACCAACTTAACCACAGTTACAAGGAAGAGAAAACATGTTGGACGACAGAGATCTTAAATAACAGCTGACCTGATGTGAGTGCTTATTAGTTTATATTATGGCACCTAGAAAAAGTTATTGGCGCCTGATTTTTTCCTTTTAGGACCTACTGGCTCCTTGAGTAATTTTTAGTATGTAGCCCAGCATGAGAACCATCTTGTTGCCATGGTAACCACCAATTGTTTACCCTTTTAATTTGTTATAACATTTGTACTGTATAAAACTGGGTCGCAACTTAATGACAATGAGAAAAAGTGGGTCCCGGGCTGAGACCAGTTGAGAACCCCTGCTCTACACACACTAGATACATGCTACACACTACATGCACTAGATACACGCTACACGCACTAGATACACTACACGCACTAGATACACACTACATGCTACATGCTCTAGATATACACTATACACTACACTAGATACACACTACACGCGACACTATACGCTACACACAAGATACACACTACACGCACTGGATACATGCTACATGCTCTAGATACACACTACACGCACTAGATACATGCTACACACTACACGCACTAGATACGCACTACACGCACTAGACACACTACATGCACTAGATACACACTACATGCTACACACTAGATACACACTACACGCACTAGATACACACTAAACACACTTGGGGCTGCCACAAACGATTATTTTTAGTCAACTAATCACCTATACATTTTTATGATTAGTCGACTAATTGGATCATATGTTAATTTAATATAAAACATACAATTTATCGCACTAGAATGCAGCTGCTATTATATAACCATCATTAGATTTCAGCTATATGCTAACTAAAAATAAAATAATTTATATCATAGTTCATTAAACTTTTAATGAAAAGTTGCAACAAACAATTCAGGGTACCCGCGGGTCCCTAAAAAGTCTTTAAATGTCTTAAATTTAGTTTTACATATTCAAGGTCTAAAAATGTCTTAAAATGTCTGGAATTTTAGGAGGGGAGGCATTAAATAAGTGTGTTGCTCAGTTTTTCTGTTTTAATTTACCGATGTATATCCCACAATTATCATTTCCGCAACGGCCGTATACTCCGCATGGTAGATGGCAGTAGTACGTCACCTAACAGGTGGAAACAGCAGACGATGCTTTAGCTGCCTAATAAGCTGCTTTTCTTATTTGAGTGCTGCGGCGGGAACAACAATACAAGGCTCCGATGCAGACAAGGGTAAATGTCGATTCAATGACAAGTGGCTGGAGGATGAAAAATATTGTGGCTGGCTGAAACCTTCCAGTGATTCGTATAAGGCGTGATGTGAACTTGCCGAAAAACATTCAAACTTGGTACAATGGGCTGTAAAACGCTGGATTCTCATATGAAATCTGAAAACACACAAGTGATATGATGGCACTTGTAATAGTAATATGCATATCGAGTCATTCGCTGCTAACTGTAGTTTAACTGTAAGTACCAAAAATGATTTGTCTACTGTGTAGTGCGACGAAACGTCCGTATTTCCCGGGACGCATTTCACGTCCTGTCCCGGGTTTTTTTTAAAGTGAGAAAATGTCCTGGGCTGTGTTCGAAATAGTCTACTACATACTACTGGCATACTGATCGAGCCCCAAATCAGTATGTCGTATGCAGTATGTGACCAAAATGAAAATTTCCAGTACGCGAAACATACCCGGATGACCTACTACTTCCGCAAAATATTCCAGTACGCGAACAGAGCTATCTTCGTGGTGTACTGCATCCCATCATGCAACGCTACGTTCACGTGACCCCGTAGTGTGCTTTGATTTTGTCGCATACTGGAAACTGTACTGCATACTACTACGACGACCAGTATGCAGTATCCAGTATATACTGAGTCCAGTATGCAGTATCCAGTATGTAGTAGTCTATTTCGAACACAGCCCTGGTTTAAAAAAAAAATGGCTCTGCCCCTGCGCGAGGTCCCCGCGTGCTGTCGCTTCGCGAGGTCGTGCACAACCCCCCGGTCAACAAATTACTTTACGTGTCCCCCCAACAACAACAAATTACGTTCGCCACCCCCTCCAGGTTCAAATCTCACTCCAAGCGATCTTCAAAAGTTGGCAACCCTGGTATTATTTTTTCTTGTGAGATGTATTAAAAAGGTCTTAAGTCATTGAATTTGAGATTTAAAAATGTGATACCCTGCAATTATTAAAATAAGGAAAGCATTTAAACAACACAAAAATAAATACATTAATAAAGAAAATATATTTTTAGGACTTTCTTTTTTTCATTTGTCTCTGGCATCAAATGTAGCTACATTTAATCAAATTAGGTAGGTACCTGAAACTAAGAAATTATTCACAAAAATAAAGTTTTGGTCTCACTGACGTTACAGAAAACACATGAATGCGTGCTAAGGCTAATGAAACAAATCGCCATCGCTAATGTTAATTTTTACAGCTATCACGATGAGTAAGTATTAAGTTAATGCTCCGTTTACACTAATTTTAGCAGCTAACAAGCAATTTAGATTACCGAGATTACTGTGCATCTTCATCATTGTCACAATCAGCCACAACGTGCTTCAGGTACACCACTATGACTCCTACGCTACTATAATTCCTACACCACGCACCACACGCGGAAGGCAAGTTCTGCATTGCAGATATTGCATTGCACGCGTTTCTCTTTCATTTTCTTAAAGTGATCCGACACTTTTGAGTTCCGTAGCCGGGTAGCCATGATACCAGAGCCTGTCTATATAACGTTCTGGGATGTCGTTTCTACTACTGCGCATGTGCGTCAGTGGAAACTGCCGCAGCAGTTGGGAGAGAAAAAAAGTAAAGAACCCCCCCCCCCCCCAAAAAAAAAAAACGACGCATCGACTTTTAAATTAGTCGTCGACTATTTTAATAGTCGACATAATCTTGACTAGTCGACTAATCATGGAGGCCTACACGCACTAGATACCCGCTGCACGCACTAGATACACACACACTACATGCACTAGATACACACACACTACCCGCACTAGATACACACTATATGCTACATGCATACTACACACTACTATACACTATAGTGGTTGGTGGTGGTGTTGGGGTTTTGGTTGGTGTTGGGTTGGCAATTTGTTAGACCAGTGTCTTTTAGACCAGGCACAGGTCAGCCAGAAACACACTGCAGCTTTGATGGGTTGTTCACGTGGTGACGGCCATAGCAGTAGTGTCTTCAGTGAGTTGGTAGTGTAATATTTGTGAGTTGGTAGTGTGATATTTGCTCAAGGGTTACGGTTTCTAAGGCCAGTTCACACAAGTCCAAGTCTTGTATTTTATATTTAAATATACAATAAATATATAATAATACTCTAAATTCAGGTCCTGCGGCAGCTGTGTGCAGGCTGGTTTTTCGTGTAGTGTGGTGGCTGGAGACTTCAGATCATCTCTTGCTGCCTGTCCAGTGTACTGATGGATTATATAGCTGTGATTAAGGGAGGGTGGAGGTGCTTAATCTGTGCTGTGGCCGCAGTAAATCCTGCAGATTCAATAAGAGGTCTGGTGATGAGCTAATGAGTATATATAAGACCATGGCTGTAATGGAATTGAAGGCCAGATTGGATGGAGATGGCTTTTGTATTCACAAGGCAAGCACATTGGTCTCAGATAAAGCCATCTGTTCCCCTAACATCCTTCTAATGAGCTCAAACCACCTCAGACAAGACAGCAGAGCAGGTGTGTCTCTGTACAGATGTTAGACAGCCAGCAAGTGCCACCAGAGACACTGTGTTTCTGCCTGGCCATAGTAACAGAGAGGATATGTTTTCATTGGTCCATTATTTTTGTATCAGAACTGCATGTTTAACGATTTTCTCTAAAATCTTAATTCCAACCCTCTAATCAAGGAGACAAAAAACCATTGGGGCCTGCTTTGTGCTTCTTAATTACGTTGTCATTTCCCCAATCCTATGTCTTGCTTATGATGGTTTTCTCTCTCTCTCTCTCCCTCTCTCTCTCTCCCTCTCTCTCCCTCTCTCTCTCTCTCTCCCCCTCTCCCTCCCTCTCAGATTCCTGACCAAGCGTGAGCAGCAGCTGGGCCGTAGACGTTTGCAGGCAGAGGAGCTGCTGGCGTGGAGGCAGCGTTTGGATGCAGAGGAGCTGGTGGTGCAGCGGATGGAGCTACAGGCCCTTGCAGTCTGGGAGCCACACGGCATGACTGTGGCAGCAGGGGGTGCTGTCCAGGAGCACAGCGCACACAGCCCACAAGCTCACACCAGCCCTGCTGCCAGCACCAGGCTGGACACCAGCACAAGCAAAGGTGACATAAGCAGGGTCAGAGGTCAGGGGTCTGGGGGAGGGGGGTGGGCGGATGGGGGACTGGGATGTCTTTGGTCTGATCACCACAGATGAGCCAGTGAGATTACTATAGCAATCTGAGAGGAAATGTCACACACGGCTTGATGTGACTGTGAGACTAGAGTCAAATTAGTCTTTAATGGTGACGAGAAAAAAAAATATCGCAAATATAAGATTAGCATTTTGCATTTTACATTCCTATTTTGTTTCTAAAATACTTTCCCTCTTTTGCGTTTCTTTCTTTTTGTTTGCCAGTCACAATACTTTTCTTTCTGGCAGCTGTTCGCCCAGCTGGACCACAGCTATATACACTTTATAGATTGATGGTAATAATCAACTTTTATAGACACATAAGTCGGTAGCTAGATTTGTTTTCACTAACTAATTGTGCAGTGTGATCAGGACTGTGAGAAGAGTAGGCTAGCTAGCTAACATGGAAAACATGGATACCAGTTCCAACTGATGACGCGGAACATTCACGGCATGCCTTTCGCTCTTGGCCACGCCTCTTTCCCTGCCCCCACACAGAGGGTAAAACCAGAGCAAAGAAAAGAGAGAAGCACGAAAAAAAATTATGATCGTAAAATGCGAGATGCAAAGAAAAGCAGTGTGACAAGCAAACAAAAGAAAGAAACGCAAAAGAGGGAAACTATTGCCGAAACAAAATAGGAGGTTAAAATGCTAATCTTATATTTGCGATATTTTTTTTTCTCATCATACGAGACCTGCTAGTGAACTGAAGTTTAACTGCAGGGATTCACCCAGGACAGAGTGTAGTGCTGTCCTCCAGCCATGTGTCACTGCTTCAAGTTGTGATGAACCCCCAAACTGAAGTGTGTGCGTGTGTGTGCGCGTGTGCGTAGCAGGCAGTGAGGATGAGTCTGGTCCGTGTGTGTCCTCCTCAGATGTCTCAGTGTCCACGCGGGGCCCTGTCCTCACTCTCAGTCCCCAGGACTCTGAGTTCACACACAGCAGCCAGGTGAGAAGCCTCGTACATGGGATACGCTTAACCCAGGTGTTAACCCCACAAACATGTCAACAGGCCTGATAGTTTTCAGGCGCCACGCCGGAATTCCGGCGTACCTGTCCGCGAGAAAAAAAAAATTGAGGGGGGGGGAAATCCGTCAAATCATAATGATAAACCACACGCGCGCGCATGCTATCTGTTTTGAGGCCGAAATATGATCCTTATGATCCTTACGAGGTTCCCAAGTTACGATTTTTCGTGGTTACTACACATCTCCCATTTACTGTATAAAGCCTCGTTTGGACCTAAGTGGTTCTGCGTCGTAAACGGAACTTGGTGTTTGGTGTGCGCGGCGTCAGGATTAGTTAAATGCAGCTATGGATAAAGGTATTGGCCAAAAGCCTAGCTTTAGGATAGGATAACTGCGTATAGTACCTTATTTACGTACAGTATGTACGTATGTTCCGATTTACACCGAAAATCGATTTACGACGGATCAACGTCGTAACCCGGGGACCGCCTGTATTTCAGACATCGGAAGAGCTTCAGAGGTAGCTACAAGATAAATTCAGTATTTTATCTTTATTCTGATTAAGTAAAATTTTTATCAGAAATATAAGAGTGCTTTTTTTTGAGCCGGTACAGGTGGTCAGATGATCTGGTTCATCCTGGCCGCCTTACGGCGTAAGGTGTAATACATGAACAAAAGCACAAAATGTATGTCCTAATAAACCAACACAAAATATTTATTACATTTATTAAATTTTATATATATAAACTAACTATAATCATAATATTTGTAATTCTTTTAAACTTTATTTGCATAATTTCTTTGAGTTGTCTGCTATCCTATAATTTACTAACAGTAATGAATAAATAATTAATCATGCCTGTTTTTAACATATTGTGTCTAATATAAATCTTTAGGTTACAGCATTTTCTCAGAATATTAATAGAAATTAGTTTTTATTTCACTATAATGAATACCTGACTTATTTATTATTAATTAATTTAAAGATTAATTATTAAATATTCAAAATATGGTACACTAACACTCCACACACACCCCCCCCCCCCCCCCCCCCGCTCAGAAAAATTTAATTTTTCCCACTATCACCCCTGTGTCAATCTCTCACTCTTGTTTTTTTCCTTGCCTGTACTTTAGAGAAATGTTGCCGTCTACAGTAATTAATTGGTTTGACTTAAGCCCCTTCCTTTCTGCATAAGGGATAAAGATTTTTCAAAAGCAGCAGGTGATAACTGAATTTCCATTTATTCTGACTATCCTGCTGTCCTTCATTCTCTGTGGGTATGTTGTGGTTTCTCCAGGCTAACTGCACTGTGAGCTCTATCAGTAAAGAACCTGTGCAGGGCAGCTCCAGGATCAGTGAGCCCCGCCATGTAGCCCCTGTGTCAGGTGAGCCCCCGCCCTGGGTATAGGACAGAGATTAGGGTTATGAAAGAAGCCTAGGGTTATGACTAAGGATTTATTATCCTGTGTCAGCTGGTACTTGTGAGTGAGTCTGTGAATGTGTATTGTGCTTATCTCTGTGGCATGTGTCTGTTTGATTGGGATTTACGGTTAGTGGCTGGGGTTTAGGGTTAGTGTCTGGGGTGTAGGGTTAGTTGCTGGGGTTTAGTGTTGTGGTTTGCTGCTGTACTGCAACTGTTGGACTGTCTTCTTTTGTTTGAGGGGGGTTAGGGTTTACAGTAATCTTTCATGTTCTGCACAGAGGCAGCGTCAGACCAAAGTGATGTTGAGGGGCGTGTCCTGGTCCTGAAGGCGGAGCTTCGCCGACGCAAGGCAGAAGTCCAGCAGCTGAAGAAGGAGCAAAAACAGAGACAGAAGGAGCGTCTAAAAGCCCAGGAGGCCGTTCTGCTGAAACAGCTGCAGGTCACCTGAACACACACGAAAGACCACCACCTCACCTGAACACACCCACACCAGAGACCACCACCTGAACACACACACCCACACCAGAGACCACCACCTGAACACACACACACACCCACCCACCAGAGACCACCGCTTGAACACACACACACCCACCCACCAGAGACTACTGCCTGAACACACACACACCCACCAGAGACCACCGCCTGAACACACACACACCCACCCACCCACCCACCAGAGACCACCGCCTGAACACACACACACCCACCAGAGACCACCACCTGAACACACACACACCCACCAGAGACCACCACCTGAACACACACACACCCACCAGAGACCACCACCTGAACACACACACACCCACACCCACCAGAGACCACCACCTGAACACACACACACACACACCCACCAGAGACCACCACCTGAACACACACACACACACACACCCACCAGAGACCACCACCTGAACACACACACACACACACCCACCAGAGACCACCACCTGAACACACACACACACACACACACACCCACCAGAGACCACCACCTGAACACACACACACACACACACACCCACCAGAGACCACCACCTGAACACACACACACACACACCCACCAGAGACCACCGCCTGAACACACACACACCCACCAGAGACCACCGCCTGAACACACACACACACACACACACACACACCCACCAGAGACCACCGCCTGAACACACACACACACACACACACCCACCAGAGACCACCGCCTGAACACACACACACACACCCACCAGAGACCACCGCCTGAACACACACACTCACCAGAGTCCACCGCCTGAACACACACACTCACCAGAGACCACCGCCTGAACACACACACACCCACCCACCAGAGACCACCGCCTGAACACACACCAGAGACCACCGCCTGAACACACACCAGAGACCACCGCCTGAACACATACACACACACCAGAGACCACCGCCTGAACACATACACACACACCAGAGACCACCACCTGAACACACACACACACCAGACTTAACTCTAACCCTTTATCCAGCTATCTCTGTGATTAGAGTGTACCGCTGACTGTTTCAAAACTGCATTTAAAGAAAACTGCTAACACTCTGGGACTTTTACACCTGCACATAGCTATACTGTCTTTCACCCATTATTACTTTTTTTATTATAATGAGCTCTGAAGGAAACTGTGTTCACAGTTTTGTTTGTTTCCTTTGGGCCACTTCTGCAGTCATATAACAACTTCATTCAGAAGACCAAGGCTGAGTTGAGTAGGACAGACGCACCTGAAGCTCCAGGACACTACAGGCCAGTGACAATAATACACATCAATGCCCCTTAAACACCTCCCCCTACCCCAGTGCTCTAAACATCTCATGTGTTGTGTAGGCCTGAAGCTGGTGAGAAGCTGAATGCTCTCAGTGAGTTGGAGACACAGGTGCTACTCACAGAACCGCTGTCTGAAAATGGTGTGTTACTAATACCATTGCTTATAAACAAAGTAAACATGCATTTAATGTCTATATAAGAACTGTATTATAAAGTAAATACAATATACATATTGTGTTTTGATAGATGCATGACTAAGTGAAATATAAAATTTTAATATGCTGATGTGCTGATGCCAGCAGTCTGCCATGAAGCCTCGGTGTCCTCAGAAGAAGAGGCTTCCGCGGTCACCCCGACCCCGGTGTTGGGGAGCCCTGACCGTGGGAGTGGGACTCCGCTGTCCCTCAAACCCCAACACGGCACCCTAACACGCGATGCCTACAGCCAGTTGGAGAGCACTGCTAGGCCACAAGTCAGTGCCTCAGTTTCCAGTGAGGGGTCGGAGGTAACCGAAGAGCTGCAGTATCTGAGGGGGGAGGGCAGGAGTGATGCGCAGGGTTCTTCTGGCTCGGCTCAGTTCTCTGAGCCACTGCTCAAGATGGACCTCCAGCCACCTGGCAGTGCTGAGGACGTGATGATGGCAGAACCATGCCAGCCTGGACCAGCAGACCGTGAGAGTGGCGAGGAGAGAAACTCCAGTGATTTGGTCCTAAACACAGAGGAGTCCCGATCCCCAGCCCTCCCTTCACGCACTGATGGTCCTGACCTTTCACCTAGGAAACATTTGGAGGAGCATACAGAGACCCCCTTACCCTCAGGCCATGGATATAGTGATGATTTTGAAACGTCACTTGATTCGTCACTCAGAGAGGATCGTCAAAGCCCTGAGCTAACAACACCTTCAGCTTTACAGCCTATAGAGAATCTCTGCTTAATCGGCAGCAAAGTGGACATATATGAGGAGCTGAGTGTGGGCTCAGGGACCGATGGAGGCACTGTCCACTCTCACAGCTCAGTGGATGTTCAGAGTCCGCCAAAGCCCTCAAACGAACACATCTGTGACATTGCAATTCCTGCAAAGCTTCTGACAATCTTGACATCTGTAGAAGAGCCTCTGAAAGATGCAATGGCCAGTTACTGCATTGGTGACAGGGTGTTGGTGAATAACATCCACCCAGGCTCTCTCAAATTCAAGGGCCAAATGGGCTTTGCTAGTGGATTCTGGGCTGGAGTTGAACTGGATGAGTCAAAAGGAACAGGTGATGGAGTTTGTGATGGGGTGATGTACTTCCAGTGCAAAGAGGGACATGGAATATTTGCCCCTCCTGACAAGATCTCTCATCTGACTGAGAGCCGAGGTGACACCACTGGAGAGGAAGAGTCTTCATTTGATGACAACTTGCTGGAGAAGCACAGCGCTGAACGCCAGACACAGCAGAGGAACCTGCAGAAGAAAAAACCTGAAACACGAGGATTCTCTGATGGGCCATCTGACAAGGAGACAAAACTCCCTCAGTCTGGAAATGACAACTTCCTAAAGTCAGCCCTTAACATGGATGTCTTTAATCGTGATATCATGGAAGACATGAAGCAAGACGACCTGTCAAATGGGATGGACAAGAATGTCCTCCTGACACTTGATCTGTCTTCACATCAGCAGGGTTTCCCTATCGATCAGGAAGAAGAAGCAGAAGTTCACAGACAGGAAGAGGAACAAACAGTGGACATCTTGGACCTACTAGTCAGTGAGAAGTCTAGAGTAGAGGACCTTAAGAAAGCCTCAGATCTCTCGTGTGAGAGGACGAGTGTGGTGGACAGGGCTGTGAGTGACGGACAGACTCTCCACTCCTTGGTGGATAAAATCCTGAACAGCTTTGTGTGTGACACGGTGAGGCAGTTTCAGCACATCAGGAAGGAAAAAGAGCAGAAAATCACAAGTGCCAATCAGTCAAATGTGAGTGATGAAGACGCTGGTGAAGGAGACGCTGGTGGAGAAGACAAGACCAGCTTCCCTGCCTTCTTCAAGGACCAAGAAGAAGTGTGCTCTCCAGAGTTTTGCAATAGATCGGTGGGTACTGTCAACAGATCGGAGGGTGCAGTCAGTCCTCGTAACAAAAAAGGCACAGATGTTTTAAGTGGGATAGTATCACTAATCACTGCTGCCTGAATAACTCTAACACCACTAAAGTTTTTTCCCTTCAAGAAAGTGAATGATTTAACTTTTAAACTGATAATAACGGGACTGTTTCAGTGTTTACAAATGGATCTTTTGACCTGTAGTCAGGGGTTAATGTTTGTCTTTGTCGTGTTGATTTGGAGTTTCTTTGTTTTGCTTTTGTTTAAGTTTATATGAGTGTGTTGTGCATTTTGACATGTGAAGACTGTTGGCATGTGTACCCCGCAGGAGAGTCCTGTCCTGGGGCCCAGTGGACAGGAGGAACTGGCCAAACGTCTGGCAGAGCTGGAGCTGAGCCGTGAGCTGCTGGATGTGCTTGGTGATGAGCAGGACTGGTTTGACGAGGACTTTGGTCTCAGCTCTCGTAAAGAGCAGCAGAAGTTGAGACGGTGTAGGCCGGAGCAGGAGGGGCTGGTGTCTGCCTCTCAGCAGACCAGGACACCCACCAGGCATCAGCTCCCCCAGCTCCTCCCTCCTCAGGACACGGCCATGCTGGTCCCACACACCGCTCCTGAGGTGGAGAAACTCGTGATGGCGGCTGTGCAGGAGATCTGGAGAGAGTGCGGGCTGGGCCAGGGCCATCAGAGTGTGGCTGGAGTTCCCAAACCTCAGCCCTCAGACACCTTCCTGTGTGACGGCACCAACAGAGATGAGCAGGAAGCTCAATGTTTGCGGAGCTACAAGCAGGTGAGAGAGAGCACATCGGGTCTTTATATACCTCCTGTTTTCAGTGTCACTGTACTCATTCAGCCACAACTGTGTGTAGGCTGTGTTTGACCTGTCCTGGGAGGTCATGCAGGACATGTATGAGGACCCCAACACAGAGCAGACACAGTGGGCCAGACCACGCCGTCTCAACTCTGTGTGCATCCACAGGGCTACAGGACCCAGTCACATCACAAAAGTTCAGGTAACGACCTGGTAACCCCCCTCACTAACCTTCATCACCCTGGTAACCCCCCTCACTAACCCTCATCACCCTGGTAACCCCCTCACTAATCCTAATCACCCTGGTAACCCCCCTCACTAATCCTCATCACCCTGGTAACCCCCCTCACTAACCCTCATCATCCTGTCATCCTGGCCTTGCTGAGGAGCTGTGTGTGTGTTTGTGTGTAGTTATGTGATGTGTGTTTGTGTGTAGTTATGTGATGTGTGTGTGTGTGTGTAGTTATGTGATGTGTGTGTGTGTGTGTGTAGTGATGTGATGTGATGTGATGTGTGTGTGTGTGTGTGTGTGTGTGTGTGTGTGTGTGTGTGTGTGTGTGTGTGTGTGTGTGTGTGTGTGTGTGTGTGTGTGTGTGTGTGTGTGTGTGTGTGTGTGTTTCAGGCGTTTGTCACCAGTGAGGTTCTGAGGCTGTGTGGGCTGCAGGTGGGTCGGAATCAGACGTCTGACTGGCAGAAGATGCTGAAATTTGGACGTAAAAAGCGGGACCGAGTGGACCGAATCCTGGTGAGAAACTGGCTAAATTGGGTTTTTCATTTTTGTGCAAAATGTCTATAGTAAACAGACAAACCAGTAGGTGGAGTATAAAGATGTGGACCCTGTGTGGTGAGTCTAGCCTGACGCTCCCTGCTTCCTCAGGTCCAAGAGCTGCATGATGAGGAGGTTCTGTGGGTGAGTTACGACGAGGACGAGCTCTTTGTGAAGATGCAGCTGGCAGATGGTATCTTAGAGGCTCTACTGAAGGACACAGCCGAGGTTCTGGTCCACATCCAGGAGAAGAGATCCAAACGGATCCTGTGCTGATAGCACCGCTGAACTCCATAACTACCATTTTAATCCCAGATTGACACTCCATGGGAATTAAAGAAGGCATCTTTTCACATCACATGTTTACGGTTGGACCAGAACCATGATGTACACACACACACTCTCACTTGTTGCTAGATCTCTCTTCACTCAGAGTCCAGGGGTGGATCACTGCATGTGTGCCGGTGCTCCATGCTTAGAGCATGTTTTGGGCAATATGACTGGGAACGGACCACTGGGACCGCTTTGAGATGGTCTGATGATACCTTCTCTTTTAGCTCTATTAGCCAATTTATTTGAAATAATTTTTAAATTATGCAAATAATACTGGGACCTGTATAAAGAGAAATTCTTTAGAATGTTATAAAACCAGACTAAGCACATAAAGTGAGTGTCGAAAGGAATGTTGCACAAGAAAATTTAGTGCAACAACAACACAAAAAATGGGGTTAGGGGCTATGGGTTAGTGTTAGGGGTTAGTGTTATGGGTATAGTCCTGAAGTCCTGTCGCTCCTGTTCTGGTGGCCCCTTTAAGTGCCTCTGTGGTTTGTGTTACACAAACCTGTTAAATGTAATTTCTGCCTCACTCTCCTGGTTCTGGTGCTGAGCAGGTTTGATGTAGATCAGACCTGCTGGAGAGGTTAGGGGGTGTGTGTGTGTGTGTGTGTGTGTGTGTGTGTGTGTGTGTGTGTGTGTGTGTGTGTGTGTGTGTGTGTGTGTGTGTGTGTGTGTGTGTGTGTGTGTGTGTGTGTGTGTGTGTGTGTGTGTGTGTGTGTGTGTGTGTGTGTGTGTGTGTGTGTGTGTGTGTGTGTGAGAGGGAGAAAGAACAGGAAGCACAAGTCTGTGTGACAGACATGCCCACCATGGACACTCCCACAGCTTCCTTCTGTACTGTTATCATAGTGCAGAAACACCAGGGCAATTAACTGCACCCAGAACTTTTTCATTATTAATTTCATTCTCCTTTAACTGTTCCAATCAGTCAGTGTTTCCATTTAAAAAGGTGATTAATTGATTTCTGCTCAGTGACAGATACTGCACTTCACCACACCCAGTGATGCTGCACACACTGCACCTCACCACACCCAGTGATGCTGCACACACACTCATGTCCTGTTGGCCTTCAGAGTTCGGGCTCTGTGCCTCCTTTAGAGATCAGGCCTCCACTGGCCCTCAGAGGCTTTGATTAGCACGTCTGACTTTTTACCATACAACAATAACTGCTTTTAAACAAACTAAAATATAAGTGGCACAAATTGTATGATAATCGATTTCTACAATAGATCAGTAGCATAAACATTTTGCATCTCTGGTGTGTGTGCACGCGTGTGCGTAAATTAAAGGCCTGCTCACTGTGAGCTAACTCACAGGCGGATGTGGGTACTGTGGAATAACAGTGGAGTTTGCACACATGTACATAGTAGAATTATTTGTTTAATGATCTTTGAACTTGTAAATAAAATGCTTCTTTCTCAATCACACTGATGTTTGTTATGGTTTGTTTTTCTTTGACCTGTTGATATGTCACAGCACTAAACCACCACGACTAATATACTTAAACTTAATGCAGTAAGTTCTCAGTAGGTCTGGAGTGTTTGTAGACTGTGTTGCGCTGGTGTGCGTGTCTGAGTTCAGGGACAGTGGGTCAATATTTGTTAAAGGAGATTCTTAACAGGGAAGGTCAGACGTGCAATGGGAACAAATGCAATAATATAAACTTGTAAAATGGGTGATAGTTTGTGCAGAATTGACTGACTGGGCTCTGAACTCCGTAATTAGCAGGTTTAATCGAACGACTTATGATGTGGCGTTTGGAAAGCACAACGAGATCTTCCTGCAGGCGGGTTTGCTGGGTTTCCTGCAGTTCTCACCTTTGAAACGAGGGTTTAGGGTTTAGAGCTAGGAGCCCGTTGGTGGTTAATACTGGGTTAGGGTTAGATGATAGTGAGCAATTGCCGTGTTTACTGTGGTAATGCAACGTTTACAGATCTATCTGGACCCGTTACCGGACCACAGACCGACGGACCTGTAGAGCCTCTGCGTGTCTTCGCTATTGACCCATGCTCGTTCACTGGAGCAGTGACCCGCTAGGGTTGTAGTTTTGTAGGTTATTGGTTATTCATTAGGAGGGTCAGGACGCAGTGGGAGGACCAGCTGCTACAAACTTTGATCCGTTTCTAACACACTTCAACCTGGACGGAAACCGCGAAGATGGCGCACAGCTGTCGTGCCACGTCTCCGTGTGCGAGACTCAAACATCTTAGAAACCTGCTGTTTTCTTTTCTGTGTTCGTGTGTGTGCCGTTTTCCGGTACCGAGCGAGGCTGTTCTCTACACGGGCTCCGACCAGATCTCCATCATAACCCCACACAACGTTGACTGGGTGGTGTTTAACTCCACCAGCGCCGTGGTGATGGAGTTTTACGCGACGTGGTGCGGTCACTGTGTGGCCTTTTCCCCCGCGTGGAAGGAACTGGCCCGGGACGTGAGAGGTCGGTACCGTCTTACACGTCACAGGTTCAGCTGTAGAATAACCACCAAGGTTCTGGTACCAGTCCAGTTTATTTGGGTAAAAGCACTGGCACAACCCGCCTGAATAACATGATGATTATGATGAACGGAGACGCAGCTGGACCCAACAGAAGTATTAGTTTTATAACGCAGTGTTGTTTGATATAAATGTTATGATACTTATTTGGTGAGTCACTTTAGTTTAGAAATGTTACTCCCGTCGTGAGACCACAGATCACCAAAACAAAACATGCGTTTGGGTTTGTGTGTTTGACGTCCGTGCGAGCGACGTTTGGAAATAAAAAGTTCAGTTCGGTGTTGTGTGCTGTCGCTACCATGAAGGTCCGTGTTTTCAAAGTATTGGATTTTTTTAGAAAATATTTCAACAAGACATGATTTTAAAATGCACGTGCTTGGTGTGGACGCACAGTTTATTCGTCCTACAAAAGAAAAGCAAGTTTTGTTTCGCATCGCTACCATCTCATTCCGTCCGCAAGCTGCACGATCATAGCACACCAACCCAAACCCCGGTGGACTTGCGCGAGGCGACGCCAGGCGGTTCAGGGGCGATAAAGTGTTGATCTCCTGTCTCGCTGCTTGCTCTCCTGTCTTATTAGAATGGAAGCCTGCAGTTGAGCTCGCAGCCATTGACTGTTCTGAGGTGGAAAACACCGGAGTCTGCCGCCGCTTCGGTATCACCGGATATCCATCGCTTAAGGTAGCCGGCCTCTTACCTCACAGTAAACAACAACAACACGTGTCGACGCGTCCTGTCCTGTTCGATCAATGACGGATTCAGTCATGCGCGTGCGTTTCTTACACGTGCTGTGTGACGTGGCTGGGTCTCGTGTCTCTGTAGTTGTTGGAGGGCAGGGCCCGTATTTATCAAACTTCTTAGAGTAGAATTTTGGACTTAAGAGCTGAAATTTTCTTAGATTTGCTCCTACTCACAGAGTTAAGTGTAAGTTATCAAAACTCTCAAGTATAAGAATCACTCTTACTCTCCCGAAAAGTTAAGACTGCTCCAGAGGACTCATAAGTCGTTAAGAGTTGCCACCAGGGGGCTGAGATGGCACTGAGAGACGCATGCGAACCTTCATTTTAGGTACACATTTCAATTTTATATATATATAAATATGCACATAAATATGCACAATAATTAGGCATTAAGATAAGCATGGGTTAAATTTTTTTTCTGCCTTTCATTTTTTTCGTGCAAGAGTGTAATATTCATGCTACGATTTTAATACTTTACATTTAAGCTTTGACGTCTGCCTTGTCAGTTATTGTATGTCATTTGGGAGTGAGTCCTCTGCCAGACGTCCTTCAGACGCTCACTTTTCCTCCAGCCATTCATGACTGGAGGTGTTTGGAAGCGCTGTCAAAGAGGGAGGGGCAGATGGAGAATCTGCGTTCAAGCCAGCAGGGTCGGGAGCACGAACAGCTTCTTTATTACTGACGGATGCAATAATTTTGAAGTGACAATTAGCATCACAGTGTTTGTGTGCAAATCTAAATAAATGATAAAAACCCTTGTCTTTGAGATATGTTTTAGAATTTCATTAATGCAGGATCCTGACCGCCCTCCACTCCACAGATCACCGCACTGTCTCCCCCATGATATGCTGCACCATTTCACAAAATGCGCTAAGAGGCTTGCCCGGTGGTCCTCCGCCTGAAAGTGATTCGGTTAGAATGTATGCAGTATCCAAAATAAATCTGATAAAATATATGAATAACAAAAGAAACAAGGGAAAATTATACATACCAGTGCATGTCACATACTTAAAGATATATATGAAATATTTTTTAATGGATTATTAACTATGTAAATTCGCTGTGTAATTTCACAAAAATTATGACTGCAACATTATTAAGTTAAATGTGAAGGTATTTCAACATTTTCTGAATTTTATCTTGACATTTCTCAGGAAATATTATTGAACATGAGATACGATCCAGTGATTGGTTCTTGCAATGGTTTTTGAAACGACGTCATCCAGGATCAGCTTTGCGGCACAGCCAGGTGTCGTAAATCAGCTCTGAGATTGACACTTAAGAATTACTCCTACACTTCGCTTAAAGTGAGACTGAGAGGCTTGATAACTAACTTTTAGTCTCAGCTTTTAACTAAGAATTATTTTAGACATAAGTCAATTCTTAGGAGTAATTCTAAGAAGTTTGATAAATACAGGCACAGATCTATGTATTTGGCCCTGGGTTAGTTTTAGGGTTTAGAGTTATTGCTGTTTTCCAGCACAAAAGGTCTGATGCACACACAACCCTGATGCAGGCTACACAAAACCCTGGAGTTGTTGTAGTGTTTCAGCTGCTGTATGGCTGTTCCAGGGTGAACGTCTCTGTGACTCTTTGAACCGGAACCCTAACCTAACCCTAACTGTCTCATTTACTGTTGTACATTTTCATCCCAAGTTGGTAGACTCTTGTCCTGCAACTGGAATGAATTTTATTTTGTGTTTTGTGACACAGACAGAGTGAGTGAGTTAGTGGCATAGGCTTGTATTTAACATTGTACCTGTACCATCTGAGCTCACTTCTCTCCTTCTCTCTTTCTCTCTCTCTCTCTCTCTCTCTCCCTCCCTCTCCCCATCTACCTCTCTCTCTTTCTATCTTTTTTCTCCCCATCTCTCTCTCTCCCTCTCAGTTCTTCCATGCATACTCTGACAGTCAAAGCAACGGAAAGGATCTCAGAGGTATGAAAGTGATTTTGTCCCATTGACGTTGTATCTATCCACACGTTCACATTGTTTACTGGAGTGATGCCCTGAGCTCCAGCTGTTATCTGCTGCTCTAAGTGTGTGTGCGTGTGTATGCAGGATTTCCTCGTGACGTTCCCAGCCTTCGCCACCTCATCATTGATCAGCTGGAGCAGCACAGAGAGCATTGGCCCCCCCACTCCCCCCCTCTGGAGCCAGCCAGGTCACTGCAGATATATATATTTCTCTTTACATTATAGACTGTACAGTATTTGTGCACCAATATTATAAATATCATCTTGGTTAAAGCTGGGATGGGAGCGGGTCCAGGTTTAATGATCACGGTTCGCTACTGCTTAGGGATACTCAGCATGTAGCAACTCAGATGTGTTACCAGCTCAGATTTACCCCTAAAAAGATGAAAGCAAATCTTTTTAAGCAACCCCCCCACCTACCCTCACCCTCCCACTACCCCCCCCCCCCCCCCCCCACCACTACCCTCAATTCCTGTGAAGTTGTAATTTTGTGCGTGTGTGTTCTGCAGTGTGGCAGAAGTTGATGCTCACTCTAAGAACAGTAACGTGCATCATCTGGCGCTGGTGTTCGAGACAGACAGCTCGTATGTGGGGAGAGAGGTGAGCTGTTGTGGTCACCCATCACCCTACACACTGTACTGCTGTTTCTCTGGGACCCAGTGACACCAGTGTGTGTTTGCAGAGGTCACAAATGTTGTTAATTTGAAATTGGAGGAACGTAAAACAGGTTGATCTCACACTGGTGGTTGTGCATGGGTGTCCATGGGTGTGTGTGTATTTTCGGGTGTTTGTGTGTGTTTTGCAGGTGACTCTGGATTTACTGCAGTATGAGAACATTGCTGTACGTCGTGTGTTACATTCAGAGAGGGAGCTGGTGACTCGCCTCAACGTGACACAGTACCCATCCTGTTACCTGTACAACTCTCCCACCAACTACACCAGACTCACTGTGTGAGTGATACACACACACACACACACAGTACCCCATCAAACACGACACACCCACAAACACGCACACACACACACACACACACACACAGTACCCCATCAAACACAGCACACTTACACACGTATACACACACAGTACCCCATCAGACACACACCTAACTCGCTGTGTTTATGAACAGATTAGAGAGTGTGTTTGTGTGAGGGGGAGAGAGAGATTGTGTGTGTGTGTGTGTGTGGATGGGCGGGTATGTGTCTGTGTATCTGTGTGTGTGTGTGTTGCACAGCAACAGATGGCCTGTCAGTAGAGCTGCATGCTTGATTGGTCTAGGGACACACACACACACACACACACATACGCACACACACACATATGCACACACACACAGGTTGAAATCCCAGTGGTCCTCTCCAGTATCTGAGGTGGGGGAAGGGGGGGGGGTGAGATGTTTTCAAATGAACTTACAGCTCACTTAACCTGTTTCTGGTTATGAAAGATTCACCTGTTTCTATATTAGAATATGTTTGAAAATCCAGGATGGACCAGCTGGATCTGTGACATAGGAACACTGCATTAAATGATCTCCCTCTCCCTCCCCCTCCCTCTCTCTCTCTCTCTCTCTCCTGTTCTACCATCTCTGCTGTCTCCAGATTGAGTGAGGCCCGTTATTTCTACTCTCATGCCCTCCAGAGGTTGCCTGGGGTAGTGCGAGCAGGCAAACCCCACCTAGCCACCACAGAACTTGTACAAAATGGCACAGAACTGTGGAGGCCATTTGACAGGTGTGGGGGGAGGGACCAGGTGTGGGGGGAGGGACTAGGTGTGGGGGCTGGGGCCAGGTGTGGGGGGAGGGACCAGGTGTGGGGGGTAGGTGCCAGGCGTGGGGGGGAAGGGTCAGGCCAGAGAGTCCTGCTGCTGTAGCACAGCAGGTGTAGGTGCAGTTGGATCTGATACAGCAGCAGTTCAGTTTTCCTGCATCAGTGTGTGCACATGTGTTCAGGACACGTGTGTGTATATGTCTGATCTGGAGTCAGTTCTGCAGTACTCTCATCTGTGTGTGTGCCCATGTGTTCAGGACACGTGTGTATATGTCTGATCTGGAGTCAGTTCTGCAGTACTCTCTGCGGGTGGAGCTGGCAGCTCACAACACCATCAGTGGAGATGCACTTACAGCACTCCGACAGTACGTGTCCATCCTCGCCAAGGTGAGTGTCCCACATGTGTATACACACACACACACACACACACATAAACACGGCTTCACTTCCTTACACATTACACACTTGGATTGTAAAATGGAGTATAATAGAAATTGATCATTCAATTGAAAATATTCAAAGTAGAAATGTAGCAGCTAGCTTACACAATACAGAACCGTTTGAATATTATAATGCAGTTCAAAGGCTCACCACAAGGAGGTGAAAGAGATGTACAACAAAGGCTGACAACATCTATTGATCTAAAATGTTTCTGACAAAAAAAAAGTTTATTACACATGTAAAAAATGTATATATACAGAATTCCTGTGTGAAAATGGGGTGAGAATGGAATGATAAATAGGAAAAGGTATATAATATATATGGAGTATATGGACATGTATAATGGGCATATATATTGTGATATATTAGCTTTTAGTCCATTTTATTGTCAGTTCTCCAGTATCCATGTAGTCATCTGGGTCATCCGTGTTGAAGAGACGTTTAAAATAAAGAGCAGGACATGCTCCTCATAAAGTGACTTTAGGCATGGTTGCTGCTTTTAAATGTTTTGTTAGTTTCTCCCTTTGGCCATTGGCTTGTGGGTAGTTTAATTCATTTTCTTTCATTGTTGCATTTGTTAGTTTCCTGTGGAGAGTGAAGGTTGGCTTAGTAAACACTTAATCACTCCAGTGCTTGGCCCCCTGCATTGCTGGTTTTCACACTAACAACCCCTGGATTGTCATCACAAAGTGTATTTTTGAAGGTGGGGGTGGATGTGGGGTGTGGGGTGTGGCTCTGTGCCCCAGGGGCTGCTGGGATCAGAGAGTTGTTCAGGCTGCTTTCACTCGGCTGACCTGCATGGCCCCCCCAGGGCCACACAGGACAGATTAAGCAGAGCTCCGTCTAGCCTGAGCCGACAGATGTGAAACCTCCGTCTCCACCTCCATCTCTTATGGGATCTTCCTCCACCGAGAGGCTGCAGCTCCTCAAGTGCTGATACTAATTGGATTGGTGCAAAATATTGCTGGGGTGAAGTGGATTGTCATGGTCCAGTGGGGGGTGTGGCTTAGGATAGCCAGGCAGTAGTTGGGTCTGTGCGGGGAGGTGTTGGGTTAGCTGGGAGGTGTTGGGTTAGCAGGGCTCCTGGTGCTGGTGATATTGGGCACTAGTGCCGTGTACACAGACCCGTCTGTGTCATGGTAATGGTGGACTTGTGGTGTTCTGGGTAATGTGGTGTATGATGTCACTCTCTTAGCTCCGCCCTCATTATTAATCTGTGCAGGGCTGCAGTTCTCATGTGCAGTTTACGTTTCTTAAACACAGCCAGCTGTCTGACTAAACGTGACATTTAATTACATTTCAGTATAATCCAGAGATGTAGCCAGGCGGGTGCGGTGGGGGCGTGTGTGGGGCAGGTGTGTGGTGGGGTGTGTGGCAGTGTGTGTAAAATGTGCATGTGTGTGTGGTGGGGTGTGTTTGTCTCTCTGTTAGCCTGTGTGTGTGTTTGACCTGCTTTTTGACAAAATGCTGTTGATGTGCTTTTCTTGCTGGCCAAATCCATTTTATCTATCTCTCTCTCTCTCTCTCTCTCTCTCTCTCTCTCTCTCTCTCTCATGTGTTTTACTTTTTCAATGTCGCTGTGACCACCTGCTTCTCATCAGCACTTACAGGAACCCAACAGCCCTCACCTACCATAACCCCAACCAGAACCACAACCATAACTGCTAGGGCTGCCCACCGCTCTGGGCATGTGTGCACCACAGCCCCATAGTAATCACTAGTTTGTGTGTGTACCACAGCCCCCTAGTGATCACTAGTGTGCGTGTTTGTGTGTGTTCTAACTGCACAGATGGGTAAATGCGAAGGACAAATTTCGATTGCGGTGAAAAATCACAATTGCCAAAATATGACACATTTCACATTTAATCTCTGATGGATTTACAGCCTCATTAACTCAGCCGATTCCAAAAAACACTGTGTGTGTGTGTGTGTGTGTGTGTGTGTGTGTGTGTGTGTGTGTGTGTGTGTGTGTGTGTGTGTGTGTGTCAGTATTTTCCAGGCAGGCCTGTAGTCCAAAGGTCACTGCAGTCTGTAGATACCTGGCTGCAGGGACAGAAAGAAGCAACAGTCACATACAGAGAGTTCAGAGCAGCGCTGGATGGGACAGTGCTGGTGAGAGCACAGCATATCAACACTCAACACTATCAATATCATACTCAACACTCCTCCATCAGCTACACTGTAATACTCAACACGCCTCCATCAGCTACACCGTAATACTCAACACGCCTCCATCAGCTACACCGTAATACTCAACACGCCTCCATCAGCTACACCGTAATACTCAACACGCCTCCATTAGCTACACCGTAATACTCAACACGCCTCCATTAGATATATTTGCCATTTAGGTAATGTGGTTTTAGAGTTTTTCACACAGAGTACCTTTACAAAGATATGATATGTTTTGATATGTTTACCCAACGCGCCACATAATGTAGGAGGAGATGGGAGAAGCAGAAATAAACATGACTTTACAGCCTTTTCCATCTCTCTCTCTCTCTCTCTCTCTCTATCTATCCCTACCTACCTCTCTCTCACTACATTTCTCTCCCTTCCTCCTTCCCTCTCATTCCCGACATGCTCACACACACACACACACACACACACACACACACACACACACACATACAACCCCTTAGACAGCGCACTCACTCAAACACACACACATGCATAGACACACATGCACACTGAATTGAGTGGTCACTTACAAACATTATTAGCTCTTGGTCAGTAAATCAATTAATCAATTGGTGAATGAGGAAGTCTAATGGACTCACCAAATTGAACAATCCCTAACCAATCACCTGCTCATGCCTCCAGTACACAAATCAGCTCTAGCCAATCACTGCTGAGTGTATATATCAGTCCCCGTGGACTCTAGTGTCTACAGTGTCTCAGTTCTCTTAAAGTGAGGAGTGCTGGGAACAGACTGACACTGTCTGTGTGTGTGTGTGTGTGTGTGTGTGTGTGTGTGTGTGTGTGTGTGTGTGTGTGTGTGTGTGTGTGTGTGTAGAAGAATGACTCGGTCCTACCTGAAGCTGTAAGGTGGGTGGGATGTCAGGGCTCCATGACGTGGTTCCGTGGTTACCCCTGCGCCATGTGGACTCTCTTCCACGTTCTGACTGTACAGGCCAAAGACACAGGAAGCACAGGTAATCACCCAGCACAGGTAATCACTCAGCACCCTTAACCCTGTGCTGAGCACACTTAACCCACACAGTCAAGGCCACCGAACACAGGTAATCACTCTGCTCAAAATAATTTGTGTGTGTGTATAATGTGGTGGAGAGTGTTCAGATGTGATGTTTCTTCTCATCGTGTGTGTGTGTGTATGTGTGAGTGTGTGTGTAAAATGTGGTGGAGAGTGTTCAGATGTGATGTTTCTAATCATCGTGTGTGTGTGTGTGTGTATGTGTGAGTGTGTGTGTAAAATGTGGTGGAGAGTGTTCAGATGTGATGTTTCTTCTCATCGTGTGTGTGTAATGTGTTGGAGAGTGTTCAGATGTGATGTTTCTTCTCATCATTGTGTTGAGCTGCTGCAGTTTCTCTTGTTCCACTGCTGAGGGATTTGATCTTAATAAGTGTAACTGCAGCCTAAAAACCATCTCAATGTGCAGGGAAGGGTGAAGTGAAAGCTTACTCTGTGTGTGTGTGTGTGTGTGTGTGTGTGTGTGTGTGTGTGTGTGTGTGTGTGTGTGTGTGTGTGTGTGACTGAATGTCCTCACAACTACACTGCCAGTGTGATCCTGTGGTTTTATCAGCCCATGAGGTAATGGTGAATGTTTCAGGGTTCAGAGGCGTTTGTTACTGTGTTTTCACCACAGATTTATTGTTCTCTCTCTCTCTCCATCTGCCTTATCTCTCTATCTCTGTCTTTCCCTCCCTCTCTCTATCATTCTCTGTAATTCTTTCAGATCCCCAGGAAGTCTTGCAGGCGATGAGAAGATATATCGGCAGTTTCTTTGGTTGTCGTGACTGTGCCACTCATTTTGAGCGCATGGCTGAGGAGAGTTTAAAGTACGTCAACACCCCGTCCACAGCGGTTCTGTGGCTCTGGTCCCACCACAACCGTGTCAACAACCGACTGGCAGGTGAGTGTGGAGGATCAGAACCACACAGGACTGGACCCTCTACAGCAGAACACCAGAATGTTAACCAGACTAACAAGCCCTTTTTCTTGTGAAAGACAATAACTTAAACAATCTCAACAATAATGATGCATTAACACACAAGGAGCCACAAAACTAAATATCCTGCTGACAAAATCCATTTGGTTATTTTAAATGAGGATTATGCATAATGATGTGTGATATGTGGCTTACCTAGTATAAATGTAAATACAGTATAAATAAAGCTGTTATTGACTATTACTTTTTCACTGTAAATACAGTGGGCTGGACTCCAGTGTCACTGCAATGATCTGAAATTCTGCTACATTTAGAAACCAGTAGTGGTTGTGTTAGCAGTTGGTTTTGTGTTGGTGGTCCTGGTTGTGTTTTGTGCATAATACCTTTGTGAGATGGCATCAGTGAAGTGGTGAGGTGAGGTGCTTCTCTTTGATGGAGCCTTCTGTTCAGGCCTCTGGGATTAGGCGTAATCTCTCATGTTAATCTGAGCTGTCTTCACACTCATGTAACTCACTTGTTGCTTTTAACTTCATGTGATCTTGCTGCATCTGTTCCTCTGCTTGGGTGCATAGTGCTGGACATAAATAATCCCAGAGTCCCGGCCCCTCTCGTCTCGCGTTCCACGCCCTGCTCCCCTGGTGGCCACTCCACTCTGGTGGATTAGGGATGTGTGTCCCAGCTGTCCCAGGGGACACGTTCCTGATGCCTGATAATTGATATGGCAACAGTGTCTCCTGGCAGAGCAGCGTGGGCTAAGTCCCCAGACGCCTGTGGCAGCAGGTGGCACACGCCAGACCGCACACACCCCTCCTCTCTACTTAATATCTATCATGGTTAACACAGCAGGGGGAGGTGTGTGTGTGTGTGTGTGTGTGTGTGTGTGTGTGTGTGTACGTGCTTGCACCCTTTTGTCTATGTGACAGGTCCCCTGAGAGAGAGAGAGACTGTGTGTGTGTGTACACATACACACACAGAACGAACAATAACACACATGTGCACATAGTGTTGCAATAAAGCACTCCAAACAATTCTACTTGGGCCTATATCTTTTGGCCTTTTTAAACTCTTAGAGAGGATTAGTCTGCAGTTTATTCAAGTAAACCTGGGTCTCTTGAGGTTGGGTATTGATTTAAGACAGGGTACCAACTTCATACTTTTCAAAGTATGTTGTGGGAGTAAGCATATTTTCTCACAGTAAGCAATTTAATGAAACCCCTTAAACCCTCCCGTCTGTGTGAGGTGGCTCTGAGGGTCCCAGGGCTTGGTCTCGTCAGCTTGTGTGTGTGTGTCTGCAGGAGCCCAGAGTGAGGACCCACACTTCCCCAAGATACAGTGGCCATCCCCAGAGCTGTGTCACAGCTGCCATGGGCTGACGCTGGGTGGAGAACATGCGTGGAGGAAGGAGGAGGTGCTGCTCTACCTCCAGGACTATTACTCCGCTCAGCGCATCCTGCCAGACTACCTGCAGGAGGAAAGTGAAGTTGTGGCCCAGCAGAGAGCCACGCTCACCGCCGACCTACAGCTCACACAACGGAGGAAAGCCAGGGACGCCCCAGAGGCCACGCCCAACCCCGCCTCTCTGGAGGACAAGGACGACGAGGAGGAAGAGGAGGAGACAGAGACAGAGGGTGTGGGTCAAGCCGGACAGGATGAAGAACCTCACCCTGCCGGCCAGCAGGAGCCCTCGGAGCAGGCCGCGTGGCGGAGAGACTGGCCACCACACAAGCCCATCATCATGGGGCTGAAACTACGGCAAGCTCAGGAGGACATAGTGGACCTGGACTCGTTCGTCAGCCAACACTTTAGAGCCAAGACGGTGCAGGCAGGACACACACAGCCTCCTGACCTGCGACGGCAGGAATCAGCCGGCAGGCTCCAGGGAAGGGTGAAGCGGGAGCTGATCGGTCTGGGGGAGGCAGACGGAGGCGGGCTGGTGCTGGAGCCGTTCCCCCGGGCCCAGGGCCCGCGCTGGATGTCTGTGTTCAGTACGGGCTTCTCCAGGCTGGACATGAGTCTGTGTGTGCTGCTCTACCTGCTGTCCTGTCTCTGTCTCCTCACCATGTGGCTATACGTCCGAGCACGGCGATGCATGCCGAGGGCCAAAGTGTCTCTGCCCTGAGGGTCCTCACCTCACACACACACACACCTCACACACACTCACATACCCTCACACCTCATACACACTCACTGACACACACACACACCACACACACACTCACACACACATGTCACATACACACACCTCACACACACCCTCATACTAACATACACACAAAAATACACACACACCTCACACACACAAAAATACACACACACACACACACACACACCACACATGCAGTCAGATATAGTACAGCAGATTTCAGGAAAGGGACAATTCAGAAGCACACTGGCGTTTCAGAAGCACTCTGGCGTTTCAGAAGCACACGCTTAGCGTGGGGTGTGGTGGTTCTCCATCCTGGAGAGGGGGTATTTGTTTCGCAAGAATTAATTTGACACTTGCATTTAAGGAAAATTGTTTCATTTCTAGGGAAATAATAAAAATTGTTTAAATACATGAAATCCTTAAACATTAGTTGATCTGATTATCTCTTAAGTATTTAACTTTAATATATCAGCTTTTAAAACTAATTTTTAAACTATAAAAGGCAAAGGTGTTCAGTGAAAAATTACATAAATGCACTTTCACAAAAAGATGTTTTTAATTTGGTTTACAGAATTTTATTAAACATTATCCTGAAGAAAATTTCAGTAAAGTGTGTACGCTCTGGAGCTGAGAGTTTCAGTAAAGTGTATAAACTCTGGAGCTGAGAGTTTCAGTAAGGGTTTTAACAGGAACTGAAGGCAAAACATTTTTTATGCTGTTCGTGCAAAGATTGTTTGTGTTGTATCAGTGTGGTCTTGTTTTAAAAGTATTTGATTAACTGAAGTTTTGGGTGTCCATCCTTTTAGAAGCAACATGATTATTCTGCTCTTGCAGTGGTTTAATGCCATAACATTCGTTACTACATAAGAAAACAACTGTACTGCAGTGCAGCGTGTGACAGGGGTGTGTGTGATGGGGTGTGTGTCCACACTCTTCATTACATGTCTGCAATGTTTAATGCTCCTTTATTTCAACGCTAAATTGTGTTATAATTGGGTTGTTATACTGCTTGGATTCAATAAAACATTTTTCCTAAGAATATTTGCATTTTTCATTTTTATATTACTGTAATTTTATAAATTTTTTTCTCCCGTATATATTTTAAGTTTTTCCTGCTGGTAGGTTTTGGGGTCGAGTGAAGCTGTGTGTTTATTGTACAGGTGCCTCTTCTCTACATGCAGAATTAGCTGTGTGTGAGTGACCTGATTATTTCTGTGATTAGCACTGGGATGTGGTCTGTATGAGATGTGGTGTAGTAGTGGATGTGGCCTGTATGAGATGTGGTGTAGTAGTGGATGTGGCCTGTATGAGATGTGGCGTAGTAGTGGGTGTGGCCTGTGTAAGTGCATGTGGGTAAATTATCCTCTTGCCATCTGCTCTGCATTGCAGGCAAAATCCAAACAATTCCATTGGGCTTATAGCAAGTAAGTAATCCTGCTTTCCTTTGGGGCTGTGGGGGATTACTGGCAGGATTAGCTCCACCCCCTAATAAACTTTATTAAAGCACAATCAGCTTTTACGAGCTCGTCTCTCCAGCACAGTGTGCTGTGGGGTGGGGTGAGTGGGGGGGTCTGAAGTGGGCTGGATTACAGAATGAACTGGATCATCCACAGACTACAGCTGCTTGAGTCTTGTGCCATATTCAACACACACACACACACACACGCTAACATGAGTACCCTCTACCCCAATACACACACGCTAACACGAGTACCCTCTACCCCAATACACACACGCTAACACGAGTACCCTCTACCAGTGGCGGATGCAGCCGGCAGTTTTTGGACGGGCCAAAGTGTAATTGGGGTGGGCAAGCACAAACGATCGTGCAGGGTGTATGGTCATTAAATGACTCGTGCGCCATCCTGCAGCAATTATAGTTTATTTTCATTAATTTTCATACGGAAAACTGTATTCTGAGCTTGTGATTAGGCGGGCCCAGCTGCCAATCAGGGTGGGCCTGGCCCACCCAGGCCCGCCCATAGATCCGCCCCTGCCCTCTACCCCAAAACACATGCTAACCCAAGTACCCTCTACCCCAACACACACACTCGCTAACACAAGTACCCTCTACCTCAACACACACGCTAACACGGGTACCCTCTGCCCCAACACACACACGCTAACAGAAGTACCCTCTACCCCAACACACACATGCTAACACAAGTACCCTCTGCCCCAACACACTAACACGAGTACCCTCTACCCCAACACACACACGCTAACACGAGTACCCTCTACCTCAACACACACATTAACACGTGTACCCTCTACCCTAACACACACACGCTAAAACAAGTACCCTCTACCCCAACACACACATTAACACGAGTACCTTCTACCCCAACACACACACACGCTGACACGAGTACCCTGTACCCCAACACACACACGCACACACTAACATGAGTACCCTCTACTCCAACACACACACACACAGCTAACATGAGTTCCCTCTACCCCAACACACACACGCTAACACGAGTTCCCTCTACCCCAACACACAAACAAACATGAGTACCCTCTCAGTACAGTACTCACTCTGCTGTGTCACACTCAAGTGTATCACTCTGCTGTGTCACTCCAGTGTATCACTATGCTGTCACTCTAGTTCTCAGGTCTCAGAGCCCCTGAAGTTGAGAGCAGAGATCCTCCTGCTCTGCAGACACACTGCTGTTTACTCCATTCCTCATACACCTCATGTTGGTCTTCAAAACCTTGACAGGTCTGACATATTTTTCCTCATGTGACCTGATTGTAATAGAACTTCTTCCACAGACAGTGCATGTGTGTGTGATTACAAAATGAGAATGAATTAATTTAGTAAAGAGATGAAAAAGGTTAATAAAAGATATATTTATCAGAGCTCATCTCCCCACTGACCCACCAGTTTAACACTGAACCTTAAAACTGCATGCAAACAGGGTCAAATTAATCTCATTTTAGTGGCTTCCCCCTCTCCTCCCCTCCCCCTCCCTTGCCACTGCAACATTTATTTAAATGAGTGTGTCTCACAGAAACACTATTTTTCAAATTCTAATACAAATCGGCTCAAATAAAGAGCAGCTACTAGCACCAAGCTTGACTCACTGTATATAAAATGTATTTCCACAATTTAATACTTTAATTTGTTTTCAAAGTATATACTGTTTATTATACATTTCATGTTTAGTTTAATTTTCCTTGAGTGAAAAACTCTTCCTCATTCATATATATATATATATATATATATATATATATATATATATATATATATATATATATATATATATATATATATATATATATATGTGTGTGTGTGTGTGCGTGTGTGTGTGTGTGTGTGTGTGTGTGTGTGTGTGTGTGTGTGTGTGTGTGTGTGTGTGTGTTCTGGCATATCGACTGAATTTTATCATGTAAATTAATAGTATAATGTAAATGAATTCAAGTAGCATGAAGATCCCATACAGCACGTGTTGCGGGATTATAGCGGTTCTGAAACGTTTAGCGCGTGTTTCGTCTGCCGAATAAACGCGCATAGTACAGTATGATGAATATTCCAATGAGTAACGTTTTAATACCTCTATGGCCTAGGTGTGTGTGTGTGTGTGTGTGTGTGTGTGTGTGTGTAAACATCATGTATTGAGTATATTCTCAGAATAATAATACGTTTTAATGAACATTTAAGAACATAACCTATCGACACTTTGAATTGCTGGAGAGCTGGACCATGTAGGCTACACCACTTATCTCGATTTAAAAATGCTAAATCAACAAGGTTTGGATTCAGTTAATTCTTAAAATAAGAGCTGGATTAGTCCGTCTCGTTTCTCGTCCATGGTCTCAGTGCTATCTTGGTCTTCAGTGTGTATTGCCGTAGTGACACATGGCGGTAGACAGGAGCAGGTCAGATGCTGTGAACCTGTTTTCTGAGGAAACGCCTTTATTACCGCGCTACAGCCGTCGGCATGTTTCAATTGGTAGAGTACACATCAACTTTACTCAAATAAAACGGCCTGTTCAATGAGACCTTTCAAATAAGGACTTTTAATAAGAGCTTTCCCCACCCCCCATCTTATTAGAAAGTACGAGGAGCACCACCTCACCGTGTGGTTCAACAACATCTTTCCACCATCCCACACCACGTTTCCTCCTCCTGACCATTTTCAAAGTAGTAGACTGATGATGTGATGCAAAACCCCACAAATGATTACTGACCTCCCTACGAACCTCCAAATCACAGCAAACACTCCAGTGTTGAATTTGGACCTGAGTCATGACCCTAAACGCTTGGGTCAGCTCTGCACTGGCAGTCTCGATGTAGGTTTTTCTGTAATGGTTCGTTTATAGGTTCGGGTTTATGGAGCAATATAGACCGTATTATATCACTTAACATTGTCCTTGAAACTGGACTAAATGAAACTAGACAATGAAAACACCAAGGAGAAACAATTATAGTCCGCATGGAATGAAAAAAATGTCGCTTAATTGTATCTCTATCCTAAGTGGGATCTACATCTAAAGTGTATTAGTGTGCATGAAATCATGTATCGCGTGCCGTGACATACAGCCCGCCACAACACGATCAGTCTTATAGCCCGAACAGCACCATCAGTCGGTTAGAGTATATCTCATAACCCCAACCCTATATCCCCGAACAATAACCCTAAACCTGGGCTTGAGAAAACAGGGTACTATTGATTCGGACTATTTCAGGCAATGAAAGTTGGAGCTATTTTGTTTATTTAAACAATGCACAGCTTCCTACTTCAACTAATTACGTAAATGGACAGGAGCTGTCAGGAGACAATAACTATTCCCTAATAGAATTTGCTCCCAAGTGCAATTTAATTTTCTCCTTGCCCTCTCATGAGGTCTCCATCTCTTTCTCTGTCTTTTCTCAGCAAATGGAAAAGGGACCCCCGACACTAAGGTCTCGGCTGGGGAGGGTTTTCCGTCTCTGTCGTTTTTAAACGTTTTTAAACCCCGCTTGACTCCTTGTTGCCTCTGTTTACTAGAAGAAACAAGCGCTGCAGGTGACGCTGCAGCCTGCAGACGCGCGAGCGCTGAACTGACGGTGTTAAAATAAGAGGTTTGGTGATCGCTGCAGTCAGGTAGGTGTGCATGACCCTTTCTCTCGTTTCTTACTCATTTTGACTTCGGACCTTGGAAATCTTCAGGTAGAAACTAAAGAAACCTTGTTTATGTTCTTCAGTAAATCCAGTGAGTTATTATTGCACGAGCAAACCACACAATATGAAGATTTCAGATTCAATACGCAATATCAATGAACAGGGGTTCGCGCATGTGTTTTTTATGCGAGACGCAAGTTAATACATTAAGATATTATATTAAAATTTGCATACAAACTACACAGGAGTAAAAAATATTTTTTTTTCAGTGTTTTCAACTGACGGCGTTCATCTCTCCTCCCTTCTCTCCCCCTGTTTCCCTTACTGTGTGTCTGATTTACTTAATGTGTGTCTGCCTGTATATTTGTTTGATTTCATTTTCTCGTACAATTATTGTTTAAAAAAACAACACATGTCAAAAACAACAATTAATCAATGTCACGATGTGGATTATATGTACAAATAAAATGACTATAAAGTAACTCATGTAATTTCATGTAAGCGTGTTTTTTTCCTTTTACTTTCCAAATATCCACAGACAGCTAACTATAACTTGCTAGATGTGTCCCATACAATGTCCAATTATTTTAGTACGTAGTCTGTCTACTATAGGACTGACCCAACCGGAAACGCGCGGGGCTCACGCGCGGGGCTCACGCGCGGGGCTCACGCGCGGGGCTCACGCGCGGGGCTCACGCGCGGGGCTCACGCGCGGGGCTCACGCGCGGGGCTCACGCGCGGGGCTCACGCGCTTGGAGAGGAACCGGTACGACGGATCTACGGCTCCACGGTGTCACACTGCGTTTGCTTTGAAATACTGTTAGTAATTAGAGGTAAGAGGTCAGACGCCCGGGCGCTGGACTTGCCCTTTACTGAATTATGTCTTTCTGAGCCTCGCAGCTCAGACGCGCCGTTATTACATTTTACGGTGGATCTTATTCTTGGACTGAACTCATGACTTTAAGATATGACTCGAACCAAAAGTGTTTGCGTGAGAGAGCAAGAGACCAAAACTGCGGCCTGCACGTAAATCAATTAATTTAATTGCGTGGCAAAATGTTGATGCTTTTAAGAGCATTTTCTGCTCAGAAAATACGCGTTTTTGTATGCACTTGACAATCAACGTAATTGAATAATCTTAGTGGGTAAAACCCGTCCACTGTAATCAAAATGAGAATGTGGGCCATGATAATTCCGCTAGACACTAGAGCAGTGATGTAGGTGGTACTGGTGCGGATCACCTCCACTCTGACTCCATTTAATCACAGTCAGGATCTGCATTTTATACTATTACACATAAAGCGCAAGTAAAGCTTTTGCGGCGATTAAGTTGCGTTACGTAACGTCAGACCACCTTAGCAAGTGTAATTACACATTTCTGAACAGACACCAGACAAATTAGCTAATTTTAATAGACCAGCATGTCTCAGCTTTGATCTGATATTGATATTGATAAATTTAAATTATCATTTATAAAACATTTTGTCAGAGATTATTTGCATTTATACTAGGGGAATGGTGATAACGTGTGTATACTCTGGTACAGTGAGAAGAGCTGGAGGTTCATCTGTGTGCCCAGCACGAGCGACTCTACTTTTGGTAGAATTTGTTATAATTTAGGTCGCTTACCATGGCAGTAATGATATATAATGACGTATATTATAACAACAGGCTATTATTTTCGCATTATATCTACTAATATTAATAGATCTGTAAATGTTGCACTTCACAAAATTTCTCCTTCATTAAAATAAGAAAGTAGTAGGCCTACGTTTAATGGCTTAGTCTAGTCGAGAGTGTAAAATTACGTAACGTGAAGGGTGAGGGTTGTGGATCTCAGTGACAGTGACTGAAGTTTTCTCTGCCTGTCTTAAAGATGCGCAAAAAACACGTTTTATATAAGAACAGTTTACTCACAGTCCATGTCCACACTGCGGGGTTTTAAAAAGATCTTCCACATGCTTTAAATAAATCACATTTCATAGTTTAACGCAACCATATGTCTCTTCCTTAAAATGATCATGATTGGAGGGAAAAGGAGCCAAAACGCGCAGAACAAAAGACGCGTTTGATAAAAGCTAAAGAAAAGTGCCATTATGATCGTGTTGGTGGAGATATTGAACATCTTTGACCTCTGTGCCACCCAGAGCTTTATTTGTAGGACGGGCTGACGTGTTCCTGGACGGAACTGGAGTTGACTTCTTTATGCCCGAACCCCGATCTCTCCAGTGGGGTTTTTTTTTGCCAGCGAGACCCAGTAGTTGAAGAGCTGGTATGAGTTGTGTCGGGGATGAGCGGGTTTGGGCAGCTAGCACACACACCCGAAACGCTGCTAAGCTTCATGGATTTTTAACATTTTCTCAGTCTATTTTGTAGTCGAAAAGTCCCGAGGACGTGATTGAAAATGCGCGTTTATGTTTGAGTAGTTTATACCTACAATTAAAAAAAGAGACTATTCACATTGTCCGATTTATTGAATATTTAAATATAAATTCGTCAGAACTATTGTATTCAAACATGCTGCACTTCTGTCTAATCCTATAAACTGTGCCTGTCCAGTGATGGTTTTAATTCAAATTTAACAAAACATGTGGGGTTCCTGGCGTACATAACGGCGCGCGCTCGGGGTTTATACGTGATGCCGCGACAGTCCCGCCTCGCGAGCCGCGTTCGTGTCGTCATTACTTCCTTATTGCTCTCTCTGCTCACCTGCACGCGCCAGCCGGGTCCCTCCCGCCCCGCCGTGGCAGCTGTGGACGCCCATTGGCCCCCGCGCGGCGCTTCTGGGGCAGATGACGTCACACCCACCCCTGCAATGTGAATGAATCAAGCGGTTTGTGTGATCCAGATCGCAGCCCCAGTTCGCGAGCGCCCGTGAATTTGGCCAGGATAATCACTAGCGCGAGGACTGCAAAGGACACCGTAAGACACTCGTGTCTCACTGACCTGCGCGCGCAAGCCTGCATGTGCGTCTTCCATCAGAACGAATGAAAATGATGCAAGGTGCACCTGTTTTACCCGCCGAGAGCGCCGTGAAGGGTCTGCCGGACATTCTCGGAGTGCCAGTGCAGCGTAAGGCGTTTTTCTCTTTGTGTTATTGATTAGTTCATCAGAGAATTTGGTGGAATAGGCTCGCGCTGCAGCAGGCCTGCGCGAGCACTAATATTAAAGTCGTGGGTCAGACAGTAGTGCAGTGGTAATGGCAGGTTAGGGTCCGAGCGCAGGAAGGTTTTATCTGGACTTTTGATGATTTTTGCTGTTTCAATAATAATTTAACGGTGCTTTCACATGCTGGTGATTGTGATACGTTTAATATATTAAATCAGTAAGCGTGATTAATTCTGCACAGCGCAAACCCAGGAAGAGAGAAAGATCTCCGAATTATATTAATTTTAAAATGTAAGTAAAATTGCGTGTCAGAAGCGTTATTCATAGATATGAATAATCGGAATCACGCTGGTTTTGTACAGTATATTTAACGGATCGAGTCAGACCAATTTAGGATGTGGCCTACATCAACTCCAGTAAGCAAGTTAGTTTTAGGATTTAGAATCTAAATTCCACCACATAAGACAAGGAGGTAATGATAGCAAACCGAAGCGGGTAAAGTAAAATAAACTAAAAAAAATCAAAACCGATTTTTTTAAATGAATAGGCTTTAGATAAGTGATGTGAATATATTTATTGTAAATGTCCCCGGTGTGGGACTAATAAAATAATATCTTATCGTATTCTATACACTGGGATTAAAACCTGCCTGTGTTTTGCAATGTTTAAATTGCGAACTTTGCATAAATATCAGAGCAATTTAAAGAACAATTGCCTGTTGTCTTTGCATCAGTTCTCACGTTAGCTCCATATAATCTGATAATGTAGTTAAGAATGAAATAGATGAATTCCTGACCTAATTATTCATAGATTGTGGGATGTACAGATGGCCTTGCTAAAGTGTGGCGTGTTCTGCAACACTGAGCGTTTAAGCAAATATAAAGGAAAGTGTTGAGTAGAGGGCGAGATTATATCACAACATGGGGTCTGTACAGCAGGCCAGTAGAATTATCACACCAATCTTAGGCATTTGGTCAGAGAGCTATATTTTATAAACTGGTATTCCATAAACGTAAATTAAGTAGATATAGTAAAAATTATTTTGGACCCCAGAACCCCCGCACCCACATCAGCACCGAGTAAGTTCTGGTTAGGAAGGGTTTAAATGAACAATGTCTGCCTTTTCACTATACATCTAAACGTCGCCATTATAATGTGGATGTGGTATAACGTGAGTAATTATTTGCAAAATAATGGTATAATTGTATATGTTAAAATTATATAAAAACAAAGAAATAAACAAACATTAAATACAAATAAATATACACACGTAAACATGAAAATAACCTTGCACAATAACATCAGTGATTACTTTGGCCATTCCAGCCTGATTTTTCCAAAATAAGCAGGTGTTCAATAATAACTCGGATTAACATTAAGAGAAAACATACTATTTTAAAACCCTCTTTAATGAGTTTTATAGCAAAATAGGGTCAGAACTCATGAAGGAAGGTCATGATGCCACGTGCGCAGTTTCCGGCCCTTCCTCGTGCTCGCCATAGAGGCTGACATATTCATTTGTGGATCTTTTAATTACGTCTACAATTAATGAATAAGCAAATGTAACATGAACATGTGCAGTTCTATTTGAAATATAGGAGAGATTACTCAGAGGATATTATTGCAGTTTATTACAGGAGTTATTGTAGTTTATTATAGGAGTTATTATTGTAGTTTATTATAGGGCTTATTGTAGTTTATTAAATGAGTTATTATTGTAGTTTATTAGAGGGCTTATTGTAGTTTATTACAGGGTTATTATTGTAGTTTATTATGTGGGTTATTGTAGTTTATTACAGGGTCATTATTGTAGATTATTACAGGGATTATTATTGTAGTTTATTATAGGAGTTATTGTAGTTTATTATAGGAGTTATTATTGTAGTTTATTACAGATTTATTATTGTAGTTTATTATAGGAGTTAATATTGTAGTTTATTACAGGGATTATTATTATAGTTTATTACAAGGATTATTATTGTAGTTTATTATAGGAGTTAATATTGTAGTTTATTACAGGGATTATTATTGTAGTTTATTACAGGTGTTATTATCGTAGTTTCCCCATGTCCAGTAGGCTTGCAGTGATAACAGAAGCACACGCTTGTAGCATCAACTTCTGTTTTCTTGGCGTCATTCTGGGTTTGCTGGAGAGAATTTCATGTTCTCAATAAAATGTACCGCGTGCTGCTCTTCTGAGGTTCAATGGGTCACTTATACAATTTCAGTCTCAGTGTCGTCTTGTCCTCGCCCGTTGTTCTGAGATATTGATTATATTCTAAACAAATGGACATCTTTCCACACATGTCGACTGCTTACCTGTTTACCACAATGTCTTATGCACGTTATTTTATGCCAAACATGTAGGAGAAATACTAAAATCGGATCTGTCACGGTTGCTGGTATTATTATTATTATTATTATTATTATTATTAATAATAATAATAATAATAATAATAATAATAATAATAATAAAACAGTAGTCACATAATACCTGGGGAAACACCCGAGCAGTGTTTATTTAATATCTATCTTTATTTCATTTTCGCCTTTATTTAATATCTATCTTTATTTAACTGGAAGTGACACATTTAAGATGAATCTTTCAACAGCAAACGTTAAGATGCTCTGGTTCCGTGTGTGTCCTCCGCAGAGATTCCTCAGTGCGCCGGCTGCAGTCAGCACATCTTGGACAAGTTCATCCTCAAGGTGTTGGACCGACACTGGCATTCCAAGTGTCTGAAGTGCGCGGACTGCCAAACGCAGCTGGCGGACAAGTGTTTCTCACGGGCGGGGAATGTATACTGCAAAGAAGACTTCTTCAAGTACGTGTACAAATATATTCATATCCATTCCTTTTTTAAAGATGTGTATTATTTGGTTAAACCAATATGAGAGCAGCTTGACAGGTACTTTATGAGAAATACTTTCTCTTTTAAAACCCTGCGTGATGCCAGTGTGTTGGGTACGGACACGGTGCAGACAGGCGCAGTTCTCCACACACTCCTGCACGTGTCTGTGGGTCAGGGTAATGCATAGCCTACTTGAATTAACTCAAATGAATTAAATCGTTACTCTACGAACTCATTTTTACAGCTGACCACGTAATCTCCCTGCAGTTCTGTGTACGCGTCGGTACCGCAGCCAGTCCCGGTAATCTGAGTAGCGCCGTTGGGCGTCAGATCTGGAATATAAATAGTGAATCGGGTTATTACCGTCCGTTACGTTTGAGGCACGTGAGGGTGCGCGTGTAATCAGACGCGCGGCACGTGATGTTGCGCGTGTAATCAGACGCGGGGCACGTGATGGTGCGCGTGTAATCAGACGCGGGGCCGGTGTTAGTGGCGCGAGCTGCTCCTCGTGAGGTGTGAAAGTGACGCCCAGCGGGACCAGCAGCGCGACTGCAGACCTCCCAGTTCAATTTACCATTAGCCTCTTTGGAACAAGCCACGAGACAGCAATTTTACATTTCTTCTCCTCCTTTCCTCTATCCATTTTTTTAGTAGTGAACCCTCCCCCACCTCCACAACTCATAGCATTAAAGAATAAAATTAAGTTTGACTTTTGTCCAAAACAGGATCGGTACTGGCTTTTACTAAATCATGTTTGAGAGAGTTTAATGTCATAGGCTACAATGAGAAGTAAAAGGCTAGGAGACTCAGAGTGGAGGCTAACGTTATTAGCCTGCCCGGGGGACACAAGGCGGATTTTTAATGTTAAAGCTCCCGTCCTAGCGCATGGAGGCGAGGGTGAGGAAGGTGGGGGTCACGGACAGGAGTGTGTGTGTGTGTGTGTGTGTGTGTGTGTGTGTGTGTGTGTGTGTGTGTGTGTGTGTGTGTGTGTGTGTTGGTGGTCCATGCTGTAGAGCACAAACTTCACCTTGGTCAAAAAGAGAGTTTATTTAGTCAGTGCCGCTCTGTGATTTACAGTCTATTCTGACTAAGAGCTTTATGAGACCTGAGACCCGCTGCATGGCTGACATAACCTCTCTCTCTCTCTCTCTCTCGTGCTCTCCCTCTCGCTCTTTCTCTTTCTCTTGCTCTCTCTCGTGCTCTCTTTCTCGCTCTCTCGTTCTCACTCTCTCGTTCTCTCTCTCTCTCTCTATCTAGGCTATTTGTTAAATCTAGAGGATCTAGCAACCATAAACAGTCACAAGGTGGTTCTCAGACTATCTACGAGTTTGACAGTTTTATAAAATAGGTTGTTGTTAGCATTTAAGATTGTATTGCTTCTCCTAAGTAAGATCAGTGTATATGTGTCAGTGGGAGTATAGACACCCACATAGGCCTACCTGTTATAAAATATAATACAAAATCATCTTATATGTGTGTGGGTGTTGGGACTCATTTGAGTGTATGTATGTCTTTGAACATGAACTAATCACAGTGAGGGTGTTTGAACATGAACTAATCCCAGTGAGAGTGTTTGAACATGAACTAATCCCAGCGAGGGTGTTTGTCTGCCCAGACGTTTTGGAACGAAGTGTGCGTGGTGTCAGCAGGGCATCCCGCCGTCACAGGTCGTCCGGAAGGCGCAGGACTTCGTCTACCACCTCCACTGCTTCTCCTGTGTGATGTGCAGCAGACAGCTGGACACGGGGGACGAGTTCTACCTCATGGAGGACGGGCGCCTCGTCTGCAAAACCGACTATGAGACAGCCAAGCAGAACGGTGGGAATCCTCACTGATTTATCCACAGCACTCTGCTCACTGGCTTTCCCAAGTCTATCCGCCTGTACAGTGTACGTTCATGACCACAGGGGGCGCTGTGGTGTGAGCTCCTGTCCATTTGCACGCAGAAAGCTGCGAGGGAGAATGAGGGAGAAAGTGACGTTCTGTGATGTTCTCGTCCCTTTTTACAATAATCCAGACACACAAAAACATATTAACTTCCTGTTTTACAACAACTAAGACAGAGCAAACGATCATGCTCGATTCCAGTGCAGTGGTGTGTGAGGGTCTTAATACAGACGCTGGTCTAACCCTCTAATTCCAATGCAGTGGTGTGTGAGGGTCTTAATACAGATACTGGCCTAACCCTCTGATTCCAGTGCAGTGGTGTGTGAGGGTCTTAATACAGACACTGGCCTAACCCTCTGATTCCAGTGCAGTGGTGTGTGAGGGTCTTAATACAGACACTGGCCTAACCCTCTGATTTCAGTGCAGTGGTGTGTGAGGGTCTTAATACAGACACTGTCCTAACCCTCTGATTCCAGTATAGTGGTGTGTGAGGGTCTTAATGCAGACACTGGTCTAACCCTCTGATTCCAGTGCAGTGGTGTGTGAGGGTCTTAATACAGACCCTGGTCTAACCCTTTGATTCCAGTGCAGTGGTGTGTGAGGGTCTTAATACAGACCCTGGTCTAACCCTTTGATTCCAGTGCAGTGCTCTGCTTGCGTCAACACGAGTCTTTATGGAGACAGCGACAGGTCCTGATTGATTATGTTTAGGCTTACGGCAGAGGCCATGACTGCCATTTTGAAGAGATTTATACTCTCAGGGACATATCGACTGGTACTATGTGATCACTTTCAGACTCACCCCGTATACAGTATCAGAGTCGTCATACCCCCCTCACACAAAACCCTCACACAAAACCTTCACACAAAGACCCCACACAAACACCTCACACAAACACCCCACATAAAACCCTCACACAAACACCCCACACAAAACTAGGGCTGGGTATCGATTCAAATTCCAAGAATCGATCCAATTCCGATTCTGAAGATTAAGAATCGATTTATTTTGATTTAATCTGATTTAATTGATTCTATCCAATTCGGGGTTTAGTGTTATTAAAAATGTATTTGAGCTGTTTCCTGACTATGTACAAAAGCAACATGTTAAAACTAGTATTATATCGATATTAATCAGCAAATAGTTACTGGTAGTTGGTAGTTACTGATGGCTGGAAGACTGGTGAAAAGGGTCATCATAAATCTACCTTCAAGAAAGGTAATCCAGGACAATAAACAGAGGACATCTTTGAGGTGTCTATATCTGCAACAGTGGACTCCTACTGGGACACTAACCAGTGCATTATTATTATGATTGAAATAATTAAGAATTCACCCAAAAGCTGTTGCTACCAAATGCATTTTTATTTTAAAAGTGCTCACACTTAATAAACTGAAAGTATAAAATGTAAACGTGTATTTTTCTTTAAAGTGCGAATATAAGAACAGAACTGTCACGTTACGGTCCCCGACCCCTCCCTTTTGGGCGCGTGTTAACGTTGTCTGCGTCTAATCGTCTATCGTCTCCGTGGGTGCGGGTGAGTCTTGTGATAAGTCTCACCCAGAGACCGTATATACAGTCACTGGTCTCACCTGTGGCTCGTCTCGTCATCACTGGGGGTTTGTGTGGTTTGTCTATTTAATGTGCGTTCGTGCAGCATCCTGTGCTCGTCTTGTTTGAGTCACACATGTTCTATGTAAACGTGTTTTATGTGCGCTGTCTGCGCTTCGGTAAATGTAATAAACGTAACGATTTGGAAAGTGCAAAGGATTCTGTGTCCATCGCCTTGCGCCCAACGTTACAAGAACATTTCCAACTTTTTTAAACTGTAAAAACACTGGGTAAACTGTCAGTGACATGGACTAACTGTAAATAGTCACTGACACTGGATAACCTGTCCTTCTGTTTTTAGATTGCCGATTTGACTATCGTCATTACCGTCACTGTCCGACGCCATGTTGTTTTACAGTTAGTTAGACCGAGCGCGCCTGCGTGAATTCAGTGATGAGGCGGGGTAAAAGTTCACTAAAAAAATCGATCTTTGGACGTACGAATCGATTATCAGATCATCATATGCGAATCGATTCTGAATCGGAAAATCGATTTTTTCAACACAGGCCTACACAAAACCCTCACACAAATGCAGATTTTCCATACACCACACACACACACACACACATAGACACACACACATACACAGTAGACAATTGAGAGACGCCCTCTCAAACCTCCGCCGAACACAGACATTTCTTTTTGCTATAATGAATCATTCATCTGTGGAGGTAAAGTTTCCCTCTGGCTTATACCCAGGTTGTGTCTTTTGGGTTGTTATATTATTGTCACTGCTTCTTTCTAAGAGCTATCTTTTACAGTTTTTTACAACTGCTAAAATGCGTTTGTCCAATCTGTAGTCACACTTTCAAAACTCTAAACACAGTGAACACAACATCAGTTTTCAGTGGCTATACAATTAGTACAATTCATGTTGTTTTGGCACAAATGCAGTCATTTTACATGTTTCTATAATGCTTACATTTTCTATACACACAAGGTTATCCAATAACAAAATTCTGGATCATTTTTGTCTTATTTACAATTGCTTGCACACAGCATGTCAAAAATGAAAACCGAAGGTTCAAAACCTTAAATATTGTATAAAATGCAAAGTTCTGCAAAAAACAAAGGCAGCTGAAAAGCTATTACTGTAATACATATTTTTTGCACATATAGATCAATGACATAAAATGAAGTACAGTAATATACCGGGTGAGAGAGGAGCAAATATAACAATTTGTCCTGCAATCTCAAGTGCTGATTTGGTCCTTCACAAATGCCAGATTGGTCCCCAGTGACCTTGTTCTTTCGTTTTTGAATGAACTCTACCAACAACTGGTTCCAGAAGCAGAAATGGAACAGGTGGGAGGAAACGCATTTGAGATGTGACAGTGTAACATTCTGTCATTCTCGTGTCATCACAAACTGGTTTACAGACCATTCAAGAGTGATGTCCCTTTTCCTCCTGCCCTACTCGCCTTTCCTCAACCCCACTAAGGAACTTTTTTCAGTCTGGAGGTGGAAGGTGTATGATCATCTGCCCCATGTCCAAATGTCCCTCCTGGATGCAACAGATCCCGGCTGCAGAGACATTTCATCTGAAGACTGCCAGGGGTGAATAAGGCATACCAAGCTTTTCTATCCCAGGTGCATGGCAAGGTCTAACATCAGATGTGATGTGGATGAAAACATGTGGCCAACTGCTGAAGACCGTTTAGATTACACGTAACAATACTGTTCAGTTTTGTATCCTGTTTTTCCCCCTTGTGTGGCTTTTTTTGTGTAAGTGTATTTTTACACATATGGGACCATGGCTAATTATGTTTACAATTATGGTAATACATTTTTGGGTTAGGCCACAATTTACAGTAATGTCCCTAATACAGTAAAATATAACCTTTACTGCAAAACTGTTACTGACTAATCTACATTCCATGTAGTACCTAACAGTAAATATCACCCATTGTGTAGACAGTATGTTGCCAAAAATGTACATTTGAAAAAAAAAGTCCAAACGAAGCAGATTACCATAAAAATGAACTAACTAAGAACAGGATATTAACTATTTGGCTATTTGTATGAGATAAATGTGTTGCTGTGTTTAGAGTTTTGACAATGTATCTCAAGTATTGGGAAATGCATATTAGCAGTCGTAAAAAAATGTAATTATGCAAACCGTAGTCACCTGTGTCAAACAGGCCACTGCAGGCAAATGTAATGTTTAGTATTCTGCTTGATTTAATCTGATTCAGCACATGACTCACGACAGTACAGGAAGCCCACGTGACATGTGGCCCCACATTTTTACATTCCCAAATCAACACACACACACATACCTTATAAACACCCTCATTCCATGTCTGGATGGTGTGATTTTCTGAGGGTGTTCATCTTTTCATCTTTAATGCTAATGACTGTTGGTGTCTCTTTAATGACATGACTGTTAAGTGGTTTAGAGTATTAATGTAATATCATTAAATACTTTACAAACATGATAAAACATGTATTTATAAACAATATAATAATGGCAACCTATTTTTAAAATCCTGTGGCATTAAGGGGGCGCCAAATTGATGCCAGAAAATTATTTGCCGAGTTGGTGGGGGGTGGGGGTGGAGTGCGGGGGGCGCCGATAGTATGTTTGCATACACCTCAGAAAGTATGTAGTTGCAACCCTGGTCTTATTATTTACGTTGAGGGGGCGGGACACCTCACCTGAGGGGGCGACGCCCCCCTTCGCCCCACCGTGGCGCCGGCCCTGGCTACAGTTTATTTGAGAAAATGATCATTACTCCTAATCACAAACACTTTATTAAAAATTAAGTTAGAAAATGGAGGGGATATTAAAATCACAACCATATCATCCTGACATATCCTGACATATATCTTCACATATCCTCACATATACACTACCGTTCAAAAGTTTGGGGTCACCTAGACAATTTTGTGTTTTCCCTGAAATCTCACTTTTATTTATCAAATGAGTTGCAAAAAAGAAATATAGAAAAAAATAGAAATATAGTCCAGACATTGACAAGGTAGAAATAATGTTTTTTTTTTTTTAATTTGAAATAATTTTCTACTTTAAACTTGGTTTTGTCAAAGAATGCTCCCTTAGCAGCAATTACAGCATTGCAGACCTTTGGCATTCTAGCTGTTAATTTGCTGAGGTAATCTGGAGAAATTTCACCCCATGCTTCCAGAAGCCGCTCCCACAAGTTTGATTGGGTTGATGGGCACTTTTTTCGTACCATTCGGTCAAGCTGCTCCCACAACAGCTCAATGGGGTTGAGATCTGGTGACTGCGCTGGCCACTCCATTACCGATAAAACACCAGCTGCCTGCTTCTTCTCTAAATAGTTTGTGCATAATTTGGAGGTGTGCTTTGGGTCATTGTCCTGTTGCAGGATGAAATTGGCTCCAATCAAGCGCTGTCCACAGGGTATGGCATGGTGTTGCAAAATGGAGTGATAGCCTTCCTTATTCAAAATCCCTTTTACCTTGTACAAATCTCCCACTTTACCAGCACCAAAGCAACCCCAGACCATAACATTACCTCCACCATGTTTGACAGATGGTGGCACTCATCCAGCATCTTTTCAGTTGTTCTGCGTCTCACAAATGTTCATCTGTGTGATCCAAACACCACAAACTTTGATTAGTCTGTCCATAACACTTTTTCCAATCTTCCTCTGTCCAATGTCTGTGTTCTTTTGCCCATATTAATCTTTTTCTTTTATTAGCCAGTCTCAGATATGGCTTTTTCTTTGCCACTCTGCCCTGAAGGCCAGCATCCCAGAGTCGCCTCTTCACTGTAGACGTTGACACTGGCGTTTTGCGGGTACTATTTAATGAAGCTGCCAGTTGAGGACCTGTGAGGCGTCGATTTCTCAAAATTGAGACTCTAATGTACTTGTCTTCTTGCTCAGTTGTGCAGCGGGGCCTTCCACTTCTCCTTCTACTCTGGTTAGAGCCTATCTGTGCTCTCCTCTGAAGGGAGTAGTACACACCATTGTAGGAAATCTTCAGTTTCTTGGCAATGTCTCGCATGGAATAGCCTTCATTTCTCAGAACAAGAATAGACTGTCGAGTTTCAATTGAAAGTTGTCTTTTTCTGGCCATTTTGTGAGTTTAATTGAACCAACAATTGTAATGCTCCAGATTCTCAACTAGCTTAAAGGAAGGTCAGTTTTATAGCTTCTCTAATCAGCAAAACTGTTTTCAGCTGTGCTAACCTACTTGCACAAGCCTCCTTACACAGTTAGCAAACACAATGTAACATTAGAACACTGGAGTGATGGTTGTTGGAAATGGGTCTCCATACATCTATGTAGATATTGCATTAAAAACCAGACGTTTACAGCTAGAATAGTCATTTACCACATTAATAATGTATAGAGTGTATTTTTTGATGCATTTAATGTTAGCTAAATTGAAAAAAAAACTGCTTTTCTTTCAAAAATAAGAACATTTCTAAGTGACCCCAAACTTTTGAACGGTAGTGCATCTTCACATATATCCTCACATATATCTTCACGTATATCTTCACATATATCCTCACATATCCTCACATATATCCTCACATATCCTTACATATATCTTCACATATATCCTCACATATATGTTTGGGATCAAGGATGAGCGAAACCACGTTACAATAAAAATGTGTAGTTTAAAGGATAATCTGTGTAGTTTAAATTCCCTTTGTTTGCTGTCCTTATGTCCTATAAAACGTCTCTTATGTGGTGTCGTGTGTCTGGCCCTGGGTGGAGTTCAGTAAAGCATTCATGTGGCTTTCCTGTTCCAGATGATTCAGAGACAGGAGCTAAACGCCCACGCACCACTATCACAGCCAAACAGCTGGAAACCCTGAAGAGCGCCTACAAGAACTCACCCAAACCGGCCAGGCACGTCCGAGAGCAGCTCTCTTCTGAGACAGGCCTGGATATGCGCGTGGTGCAGGTGAGCCGCAAGCTCCACTCCCTCCACAAGCGTCCCTACTAAGCCCCATCCACAGCACAAGCGTCCCTACAAAGCTCCACCCCTTCCACTAGTGTCCCTAGTAAGCTCCACCCTGTCCACTAGTGTCCCTACGAAGCTCCACCCCCTCCACTAGTGTCCCTACGAAGCTCCACCCATGTACCACAGCTCCATCACTGTACCCAGATCCCTGATTCACTTGCTTATTGGAAACTGAATGACAAAAGTGTAATTTTAAAATTCAAATAGTATGTAACCTGTACCCTGCAGGTCTGGTTCCAAAACAGACGTGCAAAGGAGAAGCGTCTGAAAAAGGATGCAGGTCGTCATCGCTGGGGTCAGTTCTACAAAAATGTCAAACGCAGCCGTGGTTCCAATAAGGCGGAGAAGGAGAGTTCTGCTGAAGATGGAGGCCTCAGTGACAGTGAACTCAGCTTCAGAGGTCTGAGCAGCTCCACACATCTCATACTCCTCCTCACTCATACTCTTCCCTCATACTCCTCCTCACTCATACTCCTTACATATACTCCTCACTTATACTCCTCACTCATACTCCTCACTTATACTCCTCACTTATTCTCCTCCTCACTCATACTCCTCACTTATACTCCTCCTCACTCATACTCCTCCTCACTCAAACTCCTCACTCATACTAATCACTCATACTCTTCTTCACTCATACTCCTCACTTATACTCCTCACTTATTCTCCTCCTCACTCATACTCCTCACTCATACTCAGGGGCGTCGCCTGGGGTGGGCTTCAGCCCCGAATGATTATCCAGTCGCCCCGAACCTTTTCGCTCAGCTGTACTATTAATGAGGAGGCCAATGCTGCTGTGAGAATTGGAAATCTCTTAACGCCAATCATAGTGCCGCTTCAAGGATAAAGTTCCGCCTTTCAGGAGAAACAGCCAATCAGCTTGCTGGTTTTGCGGGCGCGGAGGAGAGCCCACCCCCACCCCCGTGGGGGAGCGCACATGCGCTCTAGCCATTTTTGGCAGCAGGTTGCAGGTAGCTGACGGTGAAAGAAAATGGATATACGGCGTTTTTTCAAGGAGAAAGGTAACGGTAGTTAACTATGTAAACTGTGATGACATTCTTTGTGGAGCTATCTGATAGCTGGTTAAAAACACACGTCTCCGAATCAAAACACACAGATCAAACCCACTGTGTGCTTAAGAAAATGCAGCTTGTCACTAGTCAGCTTTGGAATTAGTTAGCTAACCTAGTTAGTTAACCTATCTAGCTAGTTAACCTAGATAGCTTAGGTAGTGAAGGTTTGAGAAAAAAAACTTATATAGCTAGTTATGTTATAGGTAGTTATAGTTAGTATGTTCAACCTGGTATAACCTGGAATATACCTGGTCTATGTCCTTTAGTAAAAGCTCACTATCTTTAGGTCACCAACAGTCATTCTGCAGAATTTGTGCACCCTTTGTTAAATTTTAAATCTGTTGAATAAAAAAAATAACTCCATATTATAGTGTTAGGGCGTACTCACACTAGGCTCTGTGATCCGGGCCCGGGCACGGTTGCCTGCCGAAGCACGGTTCGTTTGGCTAGTGTGAGCGCTCCAACCGTGCCCAGGCCCGGATCAGTTAACCGTGCTCGGGCCCGCTTGAAGAGGTGGGCCAGGGCACGATTCATGTGGACTCGGGCACGGTTCGCTTCTAGTGTGAGCGCTATCCGTGCCCGGGCCCGCTTGGTGCCTCGTGTGATTGGTTCATTTCGCTGGAACTCGAACATGACGTCAGTGATGCGATGCTCACGTTAAACAGTCATAGCGGCAAAGCGATTAGCAGACAATCGTTGTGTTAAATTATCGATAAATCTGTTGCTCTGCACTCCCAAAACGACTCCAAAAATACAATAAAAAGAATTGTGAACTCCATAGTTTTGTGCGAGCGCGCATTTTTCCAAATAAAGCGGCGTTGTGATGACGTAAGCGTGCTCGGGCCGGGTTGCTGAAGCCAGTGTGAGTGCAGGCCAGAGGGGGAGTGGGGAGGGGGGATAACCGGGCCCCAGCACGGAACCAGCAAACCGTGCCTAGTGTGAGTACGCCCTTAAACATTATAAATCAGGGTACGTATTGAAAAAAACAATACTATATATATATATATATATATATATATATATATATATATATAGTGACGCGCGGGCAGGGCGAAGGACGAGACACGGGAATCCTTGCTTTCCAGGCAGACGTCACTTTAATAACAAAGAGATTGCGCAATAGCGCACGAGCAACACACACGATTCACACAACGTGCAGACTTAGGGCGTACTCACACTAGGCACGGTTTGCTCGTTCCGTGCTGGGGCCCGGTTATCCCCCCTCCCCACTCCCCCTCTGGCCTGCACTCACACTGGCTTCAGCAACCCGGCCCGAGCACGCTTACGTCATCACAACGCCGCTTTATTTGGAAAAATGCGCGCTCGCACAAAACTATGGAGTTCACAATTCTCTTTTTATTGTATTTTTGGAGTCGTTTTGGGAGTGCAGAAACACGGTGCAAGCACAGATTTATCGATAATTTAACACAACGATTGTCTGCTAATCGCTTTGCCGCTATGACTGTTTAACGTGAGCATCGCATCACTGACGTCATGTTCAAGTTCCAGCGAAATGAACCAATCACACGAGGCACCAAGCGGGCCCGGGCACGGATAGCGCTCACACTAGAAGCGAACCGTGCCCGAGTCCACATGAATCGTGCCCTGGCCCACTTCTTCAAGCGGGCCCGAGCACGGTTAACTGATCCGGGCCTGGGCACGGTTGGAGCGCTCACACTAGCCAAACGAACCGTGCTTCGGCAGGCAACCGTGCCCGGGCCCGGATTACAGAGCCTAGTGTGAGTACGCCCTAAGGGTGAGTACGTGTGAGTACGTGTGAGTAAGTGTGAGTACGCCTTAGACAACGACGAGCACAGGACACTGCGCGAGCGCACATTAAATAGACAGACCACATTAGCCCCATGTGATTACGAGACGATTCACATGTGAGACACATTATTCACACAACATAGCCTTCACCACAGAGTTCCGCAGACGCAGACAAAGCACGTGGACAACGTTTACACACGCCCAAAAGGGAGGGGCCGGGGTCCTCAACGTGACAGACGCCCCCTCCAAGGTCACTACCCGTCCCGGGGTGCCAACAGGACCGAGTGGAATTTCTCACTGAAATCTTGAAATTAATCTAGATTAATCTATATTAAAATGGCTCATATGCGTGCTACCCAAGTAATGACTAAAAGTCAGATAGGGTTTCTTAATACAGAGGGTGCATTAGACCAGGGGCTCATCTCCTGTTTCCAAAATGCATCAATGACTGCTTGAGGAAGCTGTTCTACTTTGATACTTGAAGAAAAAAAAAACATGCTCAATAAAATGTAGGCTACTCGTGTTCAACGGTTTATTCAGTTAAACATGAATTTGTAAGCCTACATACTGTACATTAAATAACACGTTTATTCAGCTAAACATGATATTTTAAATGTAAGCCAACATTTAATACATTTAACCTCACGGACGTAATTTTCAAAAGTCAGTTTTGGTCCTCTGTAGTTTTAACGGTTAAAAAGAAATATTTAAATAGCGACGAATCTAGCGCTAGGACCATGCAGAAAACGACCGCTCCGAGCTCCGCTCCGGTAACACTTTACGTTCCTAAAAATGAATTTTCCATGAAGCAAACCTGGCGACTTCGTGGCTGCATCCATGTAAAAACACGTACGATTTGTAATTCACAGGTTTAAAAACTCGTTCTCGCCCCTACTGTGCAATTTGGTTAGGAATACAGCCGAGCTAAACTATCAAGTTGAAAGTCATCATAGTTTGCTTACCCATTTTGACCCAGTTCCCAACCCAACTTTAAGAATAGATTAACGGCTATAATTTTTATATCGCCCGATAAGAGTATCAAATTAACGACTGCCAGGGAACGCCCCTGCTCATACTCCTCACTCATACTCCGCACTGATACTCCGCCTCACTCATACTCCGCCTCACTCATACTCCTCACTCATACTCCTCACTCATATTCCTCAGTTATACTCCTCACTTATTCTCCTCCTCACTCATACTCCTCCCTCATACTCCTCACTTATACTCCTCACTCATACTCCTCCTCACTCATACTATTCACTAATACTCCTCCTCACTCATACTCCTCACTCATATTCCTCACTTATACTCCTTCTCACTCATACTCCTCCTCACTCATACTATTCACTCATACTCCTCTTCACTCATACTCCTCACTTATTCTCCTCTTCACTCATACTCCTCACATATACTCCTCACTTATACTCCTCACTCATACTCCTCCTCACTCATACTATTCACTCATACTCCTGCTCACTCATACTCCTCCTCACTCATACTATTCACTAATACTCCTCACTCATATTCCTCACTTATACTCTTCCTCACTCATACTCCTCACTTATACTCCTCACTCCTACTTCTCATTCATACTCTTCCTCACTCATGCTCCTGCTAATTAATACTCTCACATAGCCCTACTCAGACTTATTCATTTTCTTGCTCCTCAGTGAAAAGCTGACTGACAACAGAAGGTTTTGGAATCCACAATATTTTTATTTGGTCTTTGTGAGTTGGTTTAGGGAACCCATTAAATTCTACCTCCACTTTTAAAAGGCGAGGTTTATGAGAAATGAAAAAGCCAACCAAACTATAAATTAAGTGAAGCTTTTAGTGAATTAGACAGAAAGCATGTTGGAGCAGTGTTCCTGAAACAGGCACTGGGACAAACACAGTGCAGGGTTTCCACAGCAAGCCCACAGACTCAGATAGCAGTAAATCAGAGGCTCTGGCAACCTGGCTCTGTGGGCCTATAACTTGCCTATTTCTATAGATGTATATACTGTCTATAAACTACAGGCTTAGAAGTACTTCCTTCTGTTTAAAAACAGGTACTATACATTGTAAACTTATACATCAATATGATATATCATTAATACTAAATGTTCAATGATGTAAGCTCATTTGTACCATTTCCCCTTGTACTGTAGTTGGTATATTATGGTTACTCTGCTGTGGTTTGTTGTTGTTGTCTACAGAGGAGCAGATCCTGTCAGACCTGGGTCACACTAACAGCTTGTATGGGAGCGTTGGAGATATCTCCAGTGGAAATGTGTTGAACGCAAACTTCCCGCTGGAAGCAGCAGGTCAGCCGTATGCGGAGCTGCGTGCAGGAAGCCCCTACGGTCTGCCCCAGTCCCCATCATCCGTCAGCTCGCTGGCCGCCCACACCCCACTCCTCAACAGCCTGGCCTTCAGCTTAGATGGCCTTCCACTGGCGGGGGGGGCACCTGCAGTCAGCCAGGCACTCAGAGCCATGACGGGGGGGCCGACCTCTGACCTCTCCACGGGCAGCAGTACGGGATACCCAGACTTCCCGACGAGCCCTGCTTCCTGGTTGGATGAAATGGACCACTCTCAGTTCTAAGGTCAAAGATCATACTGGAAATCGTGGTCTTGGAAATTTACACAAAGGAACCTCTGGAGGGCAGAGAGGATGAGGGTGTTGTGAGGAGCCAGGAGGCCCCGTGGTGGAGGGTCAGCGCTCTGCTGCACAAATGAGCAGGTCCCCTACACTTCAGGATCCACTGTAACATAAATAAGTTTTATTTGTGTTCAATCTTAAAACTGGATTCAGCAATTTGTGGCATGAATCTGGACAGCTGAAGCTCCGAGCTACGCAACAGTAGTGCTGCCCGTGTCTCCGAAAAAGGAGGCTGTCCATGCATGTTTCAAAATGATCACAGTCATGAAGCCTTCTGATGGGTCAAGCACTTTAACTCCTGTCCTGACCAAACAAAGCCATCTATAGATGAGTGAGTGAGTGAGTGTGTGTGTGTGAGAGAGAGAGAGAGAGAGAGACTACAGCAGTGGCACAAGTGGACCCTTCATATCAACACAGGTTTTTCATACTGACCAACCTTTTGTACTGGAGGCGTAATACTGAGGTCTCATGGGATCAGGATCACAGAGATTTTGGGTTGACAGGTTTTGGTCTGTACATGCAAACACATGACCCATTCTGTTTCAAAAAGTGATGCTTTTATCACTCTGTGTTAATGGGACTGATCGAGAGTAGACTGAAGTGCGTGTGAGTATCCAACCCGAGCCCCATTTTATTAATGTGCATTTCCTTATTTTTTGCAGTACCTCCTGAGGTATCAAGACACACACACAATACCCCTCAGACACACACACTTTACCCCTCAGACATACACCCTTACACACACACACTACCATTCAGACACACACACACACTCACACACACACACACACACACACACACACACACTACCCCTCAGACACACACGCTACCCCTCAGACACACACACACTCACACACTCTACCCCTCAGACACACACATCTCATATTCTAAAGAATGATTTATGTCCTCCATGTTATTTTGCTGACCAGGCAAATGTGTTTGTTATGGAATCAAAAAACATATACAGAAAATTTTACAGAGCAAGCACACAGTGTGAGAAGACATGACGCAGGAGTTCTTCCTCACTCTGATTGGCCAGGGCTAAGGGGCAGGGCTTTATATACAGTTCAGCATCAGCCTGCAAACATTCCCACTGCCGGTCCGAATTAAAGTGTAAACTCAATGTAGATCAGAATTAAAGTGTAAAATCAATGAGAATCAGTATTAGACTGTAAACACACTTGTGTAGCTGCATCCATGAAGCACTGCTTAACCGAGAAGACAACAGACATGTGCAGAAGTCTGCATGATGAACACAGCTCACTTAAAGATGGAAAAAAACAAGGTGATAATACAGAAAGAAGTTTAAATGAAAAAATCACAGGAAAAACCTTTTGTTTATAAGCATTCAATTATATTTTTAATCACAGCTTATGAAAAAATATGATTAAGCATCTGGAGCTGAATGAGTCAACAAGATAAACAAAAACAACAAACAAATGTCATTTGTTGCCTCTAAACTTTTGAGTTTTAAGTATTGTAAATTTTGTACAGTTTCAGAAAGTGTTGGCAGACATGATTTATGAGTTATGTTTGTTGTCGTGTCTTTAAAAAAGAAATTATATTCCCATCCACCTGTGCAGTGACTTGAATGGTGTACAGATGTGTATGGATGAAATAAAGATGGGGGATTTTGAGATGCTGCACTGGTCTGGTCTTTCCACCCTCACTGAGGTCAACTCATCATTAATGAACGGAAGAACATCAATTCTGAATCAAATCGGCTTCTATGAAAGAAACAGCAATATCATAATAGTAAATCACTATTAATATCCAATACCAAGACGGACCACTAACCTTCATTTTCATGTCTTGAATGTGGGCAGATTAAACCCTTGACAAAACAGAACCCAGAGTGAGATAAATCACAAATGATGCGTATACCCAGAGTAAGATAAATCATAAATGGTGAATATACCCAGAGTGAGATAAATCTATAATGGTGAGTATACCCAGAGTGAGATAAATCACTAATGGTGAGTATACCCACAGAATGAGATAAATCACAAATGGTGAGTATACCCAGAGTGAGATAAATCACTAATGGTGAGTATACCCACAGAGTGAGATAAATCACTAATGGTGAGTATACCCAGAGTGAGATAAATCATTAATGGTGAGTATACCCAGAGTGACATAAATCACAAATGGTGAGTATACCCTATTACAACTGCACAAGGATTGCAAATTGATTTTGTAACATCATATACATTCCTTGGCATCACTGTTGATGAGAAATTGACTTTTATCCCCCACATTGAATGTTTTCTTAAAAAGCTCAAGTTGCAACTTGGTTTCTTTTTTAGAAATAAGTCCTGTTTTTCTTTTAGAGCTAGGAAGCAGTTGGTTTCGGCTACCTTTTTAAGTAGGTTAGATTATGGAGATGTAATATATATGAATGCCTCTGCCTCATCGCTACGTATGTTGGACGCTGCTTACCATGGGGCTATTAGATTTATTACAGGTGCGAGATTCCTTACTCATCACTGTACCTTATACCCCTTGGTAAACTGGCCCTCCTTACATAACCGCAGGCTTTTACATTTTTACTTATTTATAAATCTATTCTTAATCTGGCACCGTCTTACCTTTTTTTCTCGTAAAGAGCAATGTTACAGCCTTCGCTCCCAGGATTTTATCTCTTTTAGTGTTCCTTCGGTGCGGACTGAGCTTGGTAAAAAGGCGTTTTCCTTTTCCGGTCCCTCCAGCTGGAATTTGCTTCAAAAGGAATTGAAGCTGTCCAGTCTGGTCACACTTAGGGATTTTAAAGCTCTGCTGAAAGTTCTAGAGAAGAGATTTATAGATACCTGCACATGTAATTATTAATCAGTATAAATATGCTATGTTTTATGAATATTAGTTTATTAGCGTAATTGTTGTTTTATATTGTATTGAAAACAGGTCTCTCTTGTAAATGAGACGCCAAGTCTCAATGGGACTACCTGTATAAATAAAGGTCCAATAAAAAATACCCAGAGTGACATAAATCACAAATGGTGAGTATACCCAGAGTGAGATAAATCACAAATGGTGAGTATACCCACAGAGTGAGATAAATCATTAATGGTGAGTATATCCAGAGTGAGATAAATCATTAATGGTGAGTACCCAGAGTGAAGTACATGATGACCAATAGCCAAAGGTTCCATTCAGCATAAAAACCATACGCACAAAGAAATAAACAGTAAAACACACACAAATAACTGAAAATACACACAAAATACACAGAAACACACATACATAACTGAAAATACACACAGAGACACACATAAATAACTGAAAATACACACAAAAATACACAGAAACAAACATAAATAACTGAAAATACATGCATAAATACACAGAAACACACATAAATAACCAGAAACATGTGCATTAAACAGAGACACAGAATCACGCTGGTTGCACTCTGTCATTGATCGGAGAGGCCGTGGTCATTAATGTCTAGACTTTAATAGTACTGCCTTACAAAGACAAACCACCACAGAGACACTCAGGATAATTTACACGCCACTTACAGCTCTGCGATAGGGATAAATCTAAGCAAATTCCTGCATGCTTGCTTTTGCAAAGATGACAAACACAAACACAAATGCCATTATCATCGATCTGGGGGCTTTTATTACAAACATCCTGAAGCAAACGATTTGCCGTCCTCCTGGGTGGGAAGGAATAAATTAACATGTTAATAATTATTTAGTCCAAGATCTTGCACGCCATGGTGAGAGAGGGCAGAGACACGATGAACTTGATGGACCAATCTATTTCATTTCATTCAGGATGTGGTGTGCTACATCTATTCATGATGATGTGTGCTACACCTTTGGTAAAAACAACTTCTTTTCTAACACTGGCTCTGTTAACACAGTGAATGCGCCATACGTCTCCTCAGGACCTCATATGTGAGTGTGTGTGTGTAAGTGTGTGTGTGGTGCTGCTGCACAGAGCTGTAGGTGCAATCAGGCATTAAGTAATTAGTTAAATAATTAAATAACGACCAAAGAAATGTTATAGCAGCAAATAAGATTTCATAAAAACTGAGTGGAGTTCAGAAGAGCTGAAAGTTCAGAGGAGTTCAGAAGAGCTGAGAGGAGTTCCCAGGAGGCCCTGTTAACAGGGGAAGCTACAGTATGTAACATTATGTGCTTGAGATCCAGTGCTTGTTTTTGCGGAAGTGTCAGAACATTACAGAAGAACCACCATCAGTGCAGCACACCATCAGTTAGACCAATCAGAACAGAGGATCACTGGAAAAACCTGAAAATGGCCAATCAGCACGCCCCACCTTTGCATCCCACCCAACCTGGCTTGAAGTATTCTGAAGTGTGAAATTATTCCACAATCATTCAAGACTTGAGGCTGTCATTGATGCCAAAGGTGTTAGGGTTAGGAGTTATGTTTAGGGTTAGGAGTTAGGGTTTAGGATAGGGTTAGGTGTTATGGGTTAGGAGTTAGGGTTTAGGTTAGGATTAGTTGTTAACGCTAACCCCAAGGTTGATAATGATGACACAGTTAAGACTCAGAGAGCACATGCTGATCTAGGGCAAAGATTTCTATTAAACAACAACAATAATAATAATAATAATAATAATAATAATAATAATAACACATTAATAATTGATGATTATTAAAAAACACAAAAACCTAAAGGATGAACCACAAAAGACAATTTTGAGATTTCACTGTTTTAATAGGAACAACAATAACACACTGTTCATAACATAGACTGCTTTGAAATAAATGACTATGTTTTTACCTTAACAAACTTTACACAGTTCACAGCCAGACAGAGCAGCTCAGAGACCTCAGACACAAGTCAGAGTGAAGTCACTACTAGAGTGAGATGATGCATGTTTCTTCTCTGTGAGGCTGGCCCAGGCATTATCTATGTTCGGTTGTGTAGCAATAAGGATCCTGTTTACTGAAGCCAGAACCAGAGCTCGGACCACAGCTCCTCATGAACCCATTTCTAACATCAGCCTTGTTTGAGTTGGGGTGTCATTCACGTATTAGTACCAGTGAGAAAATAGGAAGTCACATTCATCTATATTAAAAAGAAATTTCAGTGAATTTACTGGTTTAACATGTTCAAAGTCTATTCCAACCTGTGAATACTAAAACCCTAACCTATAAACTTTAACTAACTTAACTATCCATAACCTCTAAACTCTAACCCTAATCCCTGAACCGTAATGCCATAATGTCCACTGCACAAAGAAGCCTTCAGCTGAAAGTCGTGAGCCTAGTCTAAACACTAATCCCAATAACCCTGACCCTATAATCTTGACCCTATAACCCTGACTCTATAACCCCTATAACCCTGACTGTACACATACTGGGAGCATTAGTAGTAGACTGTTTGAAGAACTGTCTTCCCTTTTCATTTCATCACATCTTTAAACATCCAGTATATGATTTTACAGAATTCTCTGGGTTCTGTTCTTGAACACCTCTGTCACTCAGACAGAAAAGTTGCTCCGTCAGGCTGTGGAGTGTGGCTAGAGGGGTGTGGCTAGAGGGGCGTGGCCAGAGGGGAGTGGCTGTATGGGGTGTGGCAGAAGGGACAGCTGCTCTGAGATGTGCTGGACTATCGCCATAGTGATTGTGAGTGGAGCTTTATCCTTTAGGAGCAGAGTACTGACGCAGGAGAGATGAGATGCTGCTGGACTCAGTGACCTCCTCAGGGAGAGAACCTTCACCATCCTTAATAGAGGGGTCTGCACCAGCATGGAGAAGCACCTCCACTATCTCTGCAAACTCGCAGGCTGAAGCTAGTAGAGAGACAGACACACAGACAGACAGAAAAGGAGAGAGAGAAATTTTATCAGTTTAATTTTTAAATATTTTTAAATATTGAATGTTTTCTTGACATTTCTTAAATATTAATATGCTTTTTTATTAGTTTTTTTCTTGGTTTCTTAGTTAGTTCTTTTGCTTTGACAAAACTGCATAATCACATTCATGTTAATACAGTATTATAAACGAAAAAAGCAAAAGCAAGAGTGAAAAAAAATGAAAGACAGACAAGAAAAGAGAACTATGAGGTGAAGAGAGACAAAGAACACAGTGTGAATGTTTATGTTTAAAAGTGGTACACTCAGACTCACTGTTCACATAGAGGACCTTAGAGAATTATCACCAGTGGAAGTACACACACCCCCAAACATAGTCATACCCATCTACACACACACACACACACACACACCCACACCCATCTACGCACACACCCATCTACACTCACTCCCATCTACACAAACACAAACCTAGTCACACACATCTACAATCACACCCATCTACAGTCACAGACACACCCGTCTACACTCACACACCCGTCTTAAACACACAAACCCGTGAACACACACCTATCTACAGTCACACTCATCTACATACATACACACACAACTACTGTCACACTCATCTACACACCCACCTACACACACACATATCTACAGTCACACCCACCTACACACACACACACACACACACACACACACCTGCACACAGGTTGTAATCAAAAAGAGAAGAGAAGATGAAGCCCCTCCCACTCCTGATGGCCATCTTTAACTTCCCACAAAGACAAGATGAAGCCCCTCCTACTCCTGACGGCCATGCAGCCTCACCTGTGGTTATGACCACAGTAGGACCTACACAGGTAGTGGTGGAACTGTCGGTGTGAGTGGGAATGGATGGAGCCGACTATACATAGTGTCAGGGGATGGTTGTGGTTGGTGGGGTTGTGAGGGTGGATGTGGTTGGTGGGGTTGTGAGGGTGGTTGTGGTGGGTGGGGTTGTGAGGGTGGATGTGGTTGGTGGGGTTGTGAGGGTGGATGTGGTGGGTGGGGTTGTGAGGGTGGACGTGGTGAGAGTGTGTCTTAACCTGGTTAGTGGAGCCTCCTAAGCTAATGCAGAAGACTCGGGTTAGGGTTAGTTATGGGTAGTTAGGGTTGGTTAGGGTTAGTTACGATTGGTTAGAGGTGGTTACGGTTAGGTAGGGTTGGTTAAGGTTAGTTAGGGTTGGTTAGAGTTGGTTAGGGTTAGTAAGGGTTGGTTAGGGTTAGTTAGGGTTGTTTAGGGTTAGTTACAATTGGTTAGGGTCAGTTAGGGTTGGTTACGGTCAGAGATGTATAGTAACGAAGTAGAACTACTTCACTACTGTACTTAAGTACTAAAATGCTGTATCTGTACTTTACTGGAGTATTATTTTTTTCTCCTACTTCCACTTTTACTTCACTACATATTTTCCATTAGTTTACGTGCTGTATAGTTACTCGTTACAATTATAAACATGTTAGCTGGCGCTGTCATCGGCTCAAGCGATCAGGCTGTCTCATGAGAAAACTACGCATGCTCCGGTCGTGTCTCATTTACTCTGCTGCTGCTTTCACTGAACACTTGAGCTTCGTAATCTAGGTTCACTTGACACGTTGTGACTGGCGCAAGGGTCTGCACAGCAAAAATGAGGCAATCGCGGTGGCTCCACCCATGCGCGTTGGCCACGTGCGAGGTCGCGTCACGAGGTCGTGCACCTCACGATTTTTGTGCGTGAGAAGTTACAAGGTGGAATTCATGCACTTGTATGGCACTTTCAAGGTCCATTTTCAGTTTTTCCTAGCACCTTCAGCTTAATTTACATATTTATACAAATACACATATATTCAAAATTATTCCAAATAATTCGCCTTTTATCACATTAAAAGAGATGGTATGGTGTTTGGTAAGACCAGAAGAATATGTGTATTACATAAGTTTGGCCTTCCACACCTTCAGCATCGAGTGATCGTGGCAGTGAGGGTGAGGAAGGAGACCACCCCTGGCCCTACATAGAGACAATGTTTGCGTTTGCCAGAGTGAAAGAAAATGCCTACTCCTAAAGAGTTTTGGCCTTCAAAAATTCACCTTTGAACTTGAAGAATCACATCAATGGGTATAACACAAATATAACGCACAGAAGACACTCCAGCTCGAGATGTCAGTAAGCGCTAGTTAGGTTAAGATATCTTAGCTAACTAACCTAATTATGTTCATAACATGCTGCAGTATTCACTTAACATTAGCTGGCGATCTTAAAGGCGATGTCATGCTGAGTTGTGTTTTTAGCAACAGTAATCCGCCCTTAGCAAAAAAGTTTATTCAAGTGTACTATGAGTATACTTATTTTTTACTAAAACTGAGGAAGTATATTTGAAAGTGACTTTTTATAAACTATATTTTAGATACTTAAGAATAGTATAGTGAAGTATACTTTGCTTATACTGAAACGTATAAACAGAAGTCTAAGACTAAGTACATTAATACCAAGACTTGTATTTTAATACTAAAACTTGTACTTTAGTATACTTTTTACATCTTTCTGCCACAAAGTGCTAATACTTACTATATCTTGCTCCAAGTGCATAATAAGGTCAAGTCATTGACTCATGCTTAACTTTTAATTTATATATTAATAGTATAATGCTGGAGTTTAAAATGTTATGTTTGTTATGTTTATATTTTTACAAGCATATGCACAAGTTTTGCTTTACCTGTCATGCTACAGCCCCTGACCCCTCCCCTTTGGGCATGTGTTTATGTTGTCTACGTCTAGTCGTCTGCATCTGTGGATCTTTGTAGGTGTGGTTGTGTCTGAGTGTGTTCATCGGTCTCACCTGTGGCTCGTCTCACGATCACTTGGGGCTTATGTGGTTTGTCTATTTAATGTGCGTTCACACAGTGTCCTGTGCTCATCTTTGGCAGAGTCGATCACGTTTATATGTATAAGTGTTTCACTTTCGCTGTCTGCACATTTCATGTGTTAAATAAAGTGCCGTTTGTACTGCAAGATAGGACTCCATGCCTCGTCCTTATCTCGCACCCCAGCGTCACATAACCACTTTTTACAAACAAGGACTTGATCTTGGAGAGACCATTATGTTTATATTTTTTACATGCAAATGTGCACTTTTTCCTTTCATTATCTCCAGTAAGGAAGGACTTTAATTCATATGTATTTGTTTTTGAAATGTGTTTTGGAACACTGTCTTGTGATTTTGTAAATGCATCGCACTCTTGTGTACATACAGTAAACTTTAAGAATACTTTAAGGAGTATATTTCAAATACATAAATAGTAAGCTACAAGTAATATGCCAAGCAAACTTATATTAAACTAGTGAAATAACCAATGTTTATAACAGTATACTTAAAGTATACAATAAAAATAGACTAAGTATAACTAGTACAATGGCAGTAAATTGATAAGTGTACTTGTGGTATACTTTCAGCATACGAGAAGGATATACCAGGTCCATTGATAGCATATAGATGAGTATACTAGTTTTATACTATAAAGTGTACTTTCGAAAACATAAAATGAACTTTAAAGTATTCTCTTTTAAACTAGAAATGTTCCAATTTAGTCCGAAAAAGTATGAAATTGGTACACTTTCTAGTACACTTAAAATATATGGTCTGTAGTATACTTGCTATACTTATACTGAAGTATACTTAATAAGATGAACTTTAGGTATACTACTTTTTGCTAAGGGCGATCTTTTCGTGCTGACTAATCATGTGTCCATTTTTATAGTGTAGTGTTTATATAGGGTAAGTGCATTTATTGGGGGTAAACGCAGGGCAGTAGGCTCACCCATAAGAACCCAATGGATGGATTTTACGTCCAAAATACGCCTTGTTTTTCAGCTAAATTAGGATTAACTTGTACTTCTGCGTCAAACCTACGGCGTAGCGGGACAGTGTTAAGTTCAGATTTTTAAGTTGCTACTTGTTTTTACCTACAGAACATTTGTATTTGTGGTCTTTGACAGCTTTGATTTGTAAGTGATATATAAAAAATTGATAATCAAACTTTGACTGCTTTCTTTAATTAATACTAAACACAATCCTTGTACGTTTTACTTTCAGAACTTGAATAATAAATTTTAGAATAAACTACTTGCAATATGTAAGTACAAAAAATGCTGAATACTTCTGTACTTCTACTTAAGTAAAGTTTTTAAAGAACACTTCAACTTCTACTCAAGTCAATTTTCTGATAGAGTACTTGTACTTTTACTCAAGTATGGGTCTCTAATACTTTATACATGTCTGGTTGCGGTTTGTTAGGGCTGGTTATGGTTAGTTAGAGTTGGTTAGGGTTAGAGTTGGTTAGTTAGTTAGTTAGTTAGCCCTAACCCATGGTGATGAGGAGGGAGAGTGTTCTTATGTTGATGTGGGTGTGTGTGATTGTCTACATAGTGATAAGGATGAGAGGTGTGTGTGTCCCCATGGTGATGACAGGTGTGTGTCTCCCCATGGTGATGAGAGGGTTGAGAGATTTACAGGTGCTTCTCTGCCATCGGAGTTGTGTCCAGATCAGCCAGGTGGGTTTTACTTCCCCTCCTCTGATAACTAAACTGTTCCACTCCAAACATGCCCTAATACACTAATCCAGTCTTATGAGAGGACAGCAGAAAACAGGCTGAGAGACGTCAGGAAAAAGTACCAATATGAATACATATAAAAGCTTATGTGTATACAGTGAGTGACCGTATGTGTTTGTGTGTGTATACAGTGAGTGACCGTATGTGTTTTTGTGTGTATAGTGAGTGACCGTATGTGTGTTTGTGTGTGTATAGTGATTGGCCATGCGTGTGTTTGTGTGTGTATAGTGAGTGACCATGTTTGTGTACATGTGAGAATGTATGTATCCCTCAGCTGTTCTCAGGTTTGATGGTCCAGAGGAATTAATTTAAACCTTCATGAATCTCATGTCATGTTGGAGACCCTCCAGCTCAGAGAGGTGAGAACAGATTTTCATTCATTCTCTTCATCTCACTCTCTTCATCTCTTATGTTTATTAGGCATTTTTTAAACCCCCCCCCCCAAAAAAAAAGAATCATTATTTTAGTGTCCCCTCAAGGGGGTCATGATGATCACCCTGCCAAAGCTTCCAGATGGTGCACACACATGCACGCACACACACACACACACACACACACACACACACACACACACACAGCAAGAGCTCTGAGGGCACGGAGCCCACCCCACATGTATAGTCACATGACACAGGAACAGGGTTGATTTCCTATGGGACAACTAGTGATGATTACACACTCTATTCAAATCCACCCCCAACACACACACACACACACACACACACACACACACACACGAAATAAAAGAGACAATGATGGATGAAATTCACCTGATAGAATAACTATAGAGAAAAGGGAGAAAGAGATGGAACAGGTGCACAGAGAAAGATGGAGAGAGAGAGAAGAGAGGGAGGAGAGAGAGAGGGGAGAAAGGGAGTGAGAGGAAAGAGGGAGAGAGAGGGATGAATAAAAGGAGGTGTGTGTGAATTTCTGGCCCGTTGGACACAAGCTCTGTCAGCTCTGCTGTGTCAGTGAGACTGTTGCTGCCCCAGCAGACAACACTTTATTCACCTGATGCTCCATGACACAAAGACCAGAAACGAAAAGTCACAGTGACAGCAGGCAGCAGCTGTGGGACTGAACCACTTCATGTGGGAGCCAAGTGAAACTGTGCTGCTTTAAATGAGCTAGTAAACGACCTACAGAGCAGATAACATGTCCTCAGTGTCCTCAGCTATATTCCTAGAGTGGAGCAGAGACATAAGGAACAGAATGGCAGTTCCATACCATAGTGCAGCGGTGTCTGGCCCTCGTCATCCTGCAAGAGGGAGAGAGCATGAATGACAACAAGGCATATATCTGTGCGTGTGTGTGTGTACAGACAGAGAGCAGTGGTAAATGGTCAATTCTTGGAGACAAATGAAAACTGAGGATAATGCACCATCCAGTGCTCTCTGCTGGATCTCAACCACATCCACCCTGTAAAGTGCACGTGTTTAAAGTGCTTCCTGGTCCGGGTAATTGCAGTACCTGGTTCCACTTCCCCACCTGCAGAACAACACTCCTCACGTAAATCCAACTTCACAGGGATTATGTGCAAAGATTAAATATCGATTAGCAGCAGGAACAAATTCTTTGAGTAGTTCAGCATCAGCTGCATGAGAACAGGTGGGGTTACGGGCAGGAGGGGTGAGGTTACAGGCAGGATGGGTGGGGTTACAGTTTTTTAAGTCACTGGTTAACATTTAGGATTTGGGGTCATTAACAGCTGTGTGTTTGTACCACAGTCACCTACTTAACACCAGGAGTAAAGGGCAGAGCTCTTTGGTCATTGACAGTCCAGAGTGGTGAATGAACCTGTCCCTGACCGTTTCCCATTTCCACACATCTGCTTGCAGATATGAAACAAATTTGCCAGCAAACACAATGCGGACGCAAATCTGACCAGCAAAGTTAATGTATGATTCAGAGGTGGCTGCTATCTAACTATCTAGCTATCTGTCTAGGTTAGCTAATTTTAGCTAACTGAACTGGTAAACACTGATATTGAGCTAAGGCTAGCTAATCATAGCTAACTGACTAAGACAAACCCCCACCCCCCACTCCAAGTTTCTAATCAGCTTTGTTGAACAAAACCGAGCAACAAGGGTCAGTGTGTCTTCTGACACGCAGATCTGAAGCCCTCCGAGCACAGGAGTGAGGACCAACTATCAAGAAAAGCTAAAGACGAAACTAACACTAACTCTAATGAAGCAAAAGCTGAATGTATTGTCCTACAGCCGCCATGCAATAGTGAAAACTACCAAACAAAACCCAGTGGACAGTACAGAATACAGGAAATGATTTAAGGGTTGACGTAGCAGGTGACGTGGGGAACTACGGACTGGCTTAAGCATACAGCCGTTAGACTGCACCTTTTTGGAGCAACATGTGAAAAGCTTGAGGAGTGTACAGCATTAGTGTACAGGACTACTGCGCTCCACGTAAGCTGGAAGTCCTAGAGCGAGAGGCACCAGAACCTTTGTCTCATCCTGTGGCTGTGTGTGTGTACACACTACAGATACCATCAATATTCTACTCCTCTTCTGCCTCGACCCGTGCCAAACCCCTGGAGTATTTATTTAACTACTGGGTCAGCTTAAGCAGCTAGTGCAGATATACTGGCGCGCACACACACACACACACACACACACACACACAAAACGAGAAAGAGGGAAAGAGAAGGAAAAGTGAGAGTCATATGTATGTGTGTCTGTGTGGTGTTGCCATTCATCCGTGGTACAGAAGTACCTCTGTAGCTGGGGTCAGGGGTCATGGGTAAGGGGTTAAATCCACTCTGGGGGACACACGGGGTATATGGAAAACACACTGCACCTTTGACTGTTGCTGCACCATTCTATTCTAATGAAGTGTAATCTGCTCCACTTAGAGCCTCACGTAATCTCTGTGTGTCTGTCTGTGTGTCTGTCTGACAGAAGAGTTAAGGAAATGACGGATGTGGGTAAGTAATGATGATTTGGGAAGACCGTGTCCTGCAGGGGATTGATGGAGTCGTCCTCCTCTTATGCAGATCCACACTAATCAGCAAGTGTAATTTATCACAACATACACACCCACATACACAGCAGTAGTCTGACCACACACACCCTCGCAGCACACACACACACACACATAATAGACAGACCCTCACATGGCTATGATGTGTGACTACACCTGTACAGCTTAAAAAATGAAATGGTGGGGCAGGACAAAGTGAGTGCATCTGTGTGTGTGTGTGTGTGGAGTGGGGTTGAATATACATGTTAGTGTGTGTGCACATCTGTGATGGGAGGAGTCGTGTTAAGAGGATCAGGAGGCGTGGCCAGCCCTAATTGAATCTGCTTCACCTCTCTGAGGCATGTGTGTTAACCTTGTCAGTTAGTGTGTGTGGGCTTGCCTGTCTGCACACATTACACACTCTCAGTGTCCTTGAGCTGGCCACAATCTTACAGGATATTTTTATTGTTCCAGAGCTCAGATAACTCAGCTAAACCAGCATCTCTCTCTACATTAAAGTATCAATGATTAATTAACCTAATTGAAAAACTACAGCTTAGTGATGCAACCAGTATACACTGCTGTCATGAGAAACTCCCCAGTTTGCTGCATTACCTCAGCATACCATCTCATTAGCATACACTACCATTACAATTACATGTTATTAGCATGGAAGACAATTAGCATATCATTTTTGTTAGCATACTAGATATGCAGGATAAGAAACACTTAATGAAACAATGAAAAGAGAAAAAAAAACGTAAATAAGATGACAGCAGCCTCACCCCACTGATCTACACCTGTAATCATAGCCGACCCTAACTCTGACCTTAACGTGGCCCCCAGTCTACCCCAGAGCTCTGAACTGAGTGCTGATCTGAGAACAGTTCCCCTTCTCCTTCCAACAGGATGGAAATGAATGAATGACACTCACTTCCTGGTCAATGTGGACATGCCAGATTTACTAATTAATCCAGGTTGAATTAATGAATGAGTTTTTCATTAGTTTATTAAAATCACATTAGGCAATGGCTTCACTTTTACTGCTTAAATTGGAACTTAGATTGTAGACTTGGGTTCTAAGCAGAGAACAAGGATGAATGTTAATAACAGGTCCTGATTCACACTGACCCACCGCTGCCATGACAACATCTCTTCAGCATCGGCTGGTTGTGCTCTTCGGTCCTGCTCTTTGTGGAACTGCTGCTGTGTCCAATCACTGCCAATTCAGTACTGAGGAAATGTCTATGTAAACAAAACACATACCAGCCCTTCCTAGAGCCCCAGCGTCCCCCACTCCAGCACTTCAGCTCCCAGCCCCTCCCCCAGCCCTGGCAAGCCCACCCCCCCATCCCTAGGGACATTTTAGGCTCCACTAAGTGATTCCACTTTAGACTGAGAATTAACATGAGCAAGCTAGGATCATCTGCACAGTTTAAAAACAAATACATAAAATTAATAAATAAATGCATAAAGCACAGTAATACGAAAATCAATGCTGCCGGCACAGCTAAAACAGCGCATGGGGAAAGACCAATAAAACAGCCTCTGCTCGGAAATACTTTAATTCATTCCCTCCCTCTCCACATATATATATCTCTCTAGATCTCTCTCTCTCTCCATCTCTCTCTCTGCCCCCCACCCCGCCACCCCCCACCGCCCCCCGCCCCGCTGTGGACAGCTTTAATGTTCTGCCGTATTTATATAGATGGTTTGAGAAATAAAACCGTTGACTGCTGGGTGTAGTGGCTGGCAGGGAGAGGGTCAAACAGATGGAAGTGAGTAGCAGATCAGAGGCACTGACACACTCGACCACACAAAAAACACACTGACACACTCGACCACACACCAAACACACTGACACACTCGACCACACAAAAAACACACTGACACACTCGACCCCACACCAAACACACTGACACACTCGACCACACAAAAAACACACTGACACACTCGACCCCACACCAAACACACTGACACACTCGACCACACACACTGACACACTCGACCACACACACTGAAACACTCGACCACACACCAAACACACTGACACACTCTCGAAAGGACCACATACAAAACACACTCACTATACACTCTTGAAAAGACCAAACACAAAACACACTCACTATACACTCTAAAAAAAGATCACATTCTCCAACATTCTCACAGTCTTATTTGGAAGGATGGATGGAAAGACACATGCTCACACACACACACACACACGAATGCATACATGCACATGCAAACACACACACACACACAAAGGCACTGGTCTGGAGTAGGGTGAGAATGCATGTGTGTGTGTATATTTGTGTGTGTGTGTGAGTGAGTGTGTATACGTGAGTGTTTGTGTGTGTGTGTGTGTGTGCCTGTCCACTCAGGGTTATGACAGATTGCAGGGCAGATGTGTTATGACGCTTGGTGCAGGTCATTTGTTATAGGGAACTGAGGCTAGAGAGGACAGTTCAGAATGTGTACGACGGTTCTCACCACAGCATCTCAAACAGCTGCAGACTGTGTTTGCGGTGTGTGTGTGTGGGTGTGTCTGTGTGTTGCGGTGTGTGTGTGTGGGTGTTGCGGTGTGTGTGTGTCTAGCATGTGATGAGACTCTCATCACATGCTAGCCTGCGGTGAGACTCTCATCACATGCTAGCCTGCGGTGAGACTCTCATCACATGCTAACCTGCTGTGACTCTCTCATCACATGCTAACCTGCTGTGACTCTCTCATCACATGCTAACCTGCAGTGACTCATCACATGCTAACATGCTGTGACTCATCACATGCTAACATGCTGTGAGACTCTCATCACATGCTAGCCTGCGGTGAGACTCTCATCACATGCTAACCTACCTGCTGTGACTCATCACATGCTAACCTGCTGTGACTCATCACATGCTAACCTGCTGTGAGACTCTCATCACATGCTAACCTGCTGTGAGACTCTCATCACATGCTAGCCTGCTAGGGTTGCCACCTAGGTCTGACAAAAAACAAGGACACTATCATACGCGAACGTAAATTGTTGGCCGGGGGGGGGGGGGGTGGCGAACATAAAATGTTACAGGGGGGAATGGACACAGCGAGAAAAGATTTAAAGTGTGCTGAAACAGTCTAAATAGTCGTTTGAACTAACCTAGTGAAAACCGGGACATTAAATGAAATTTTTTTTTTGCCGGGACCGAATATTAAAAAGAAGGAAATCCGGGACAGCCCGGGAAAACCGGGACAGTCCCGGGAAAACCGGGACAGGTGGCAACCCTATCATCACATGCTACCCTGCTGTGAGACTCTCACCACATGCTAACCTGCAGTGAGACTCTCATCACATGCTAACTTGCTGTCCTAGCAGACACTGTGGACACTAACCGGCACGTCTGCCCCTTTAACATTTTCATCACAGCCTTGCGGTACTTAGTACCAGAGTTGTATAGTAACAAAGTAAAACTACTTCACTACTGTACTTAAGTACTAAAATGCTGTATCTGTACTTTACTGGAGTATTATTATTTTCTCCTACTTCCACTTTTACTTCACTACATATTTTCCATCAGTTTAATACTTTTACTCCGATACATTTTTTACGTGCCGTATAGTTACAATTATAAACGTTAACTGGCGCTGTCACCGGGTCAAGCGATCGGGCTGTCTTATGAGAAAACTGTGCATGTTCCAGTCGGACTCGCGTCTTGTTTACTCTGCTACTGCCTTCACTGAACACTTGAGCTTCGTAATGTAGGTTCACTTGACACGTCGTGACTGCCGCAAGGGTCCGCGCGGCAAAAATGACACAATTGCGGTGGCTCCGCCCATGCACGTTGGCCACGCGCGCGCTCGCGTCGCGAGTTCGTGCACCTCTCGATTTTTGTGCGTGCGAAGTTACAAGGTGGAATTCATGCACTTGTACGGCATTTTGAAGGTCAATTTTCAGTACTTTCCAGCACCTTCAGCTTAATTTAAATATTTATACAAATACACATATACTCGAAATTATTCCAAATAATTCACTTTTTATCTCATTAAAAGAGATGATACCATGTTTGGTAACAGCAGAAGAGCATCATAATAAGCTTGTTGGCGTTTTAATGTACATACACTACCGTTCAAAAGTTTGGGGTCACCTAGACAATTTTGTGTTTTCCCTGAAATCTCTCTTTTATTTATCAAATGAGTTGCAAAATGAATAGAAATATAGTCCAGACATTGACATGGTAGAAATAATGTTTTTTTTTATTTGAAATAATTTTCTACTTTAAACTTTGCTTTCGTCAAAGAATGCTCCCTTAGCAGCAATTACAGCATTGCAGACCTTTGGCATTCTAGCTGTTAATTTGCTGAGGTAATCTGGAGAAATTTCACCCCATGCTTCCAGAAGCCGCTCCCACAAGTTTGATTGGGTTGATGGGCACTTTTTTTGTACCATTCGGTCAAGCTGCTCCCACAACAGCTCAATGGGGTTGAGATCTGGTGACTGCGCTGGCCACTCCATTACCGATAAAACACCAGCTGCCTGCTTCTTCTCTAAATAGTTTGTGCATAATTTGGAGGTGTGCTTTGGGTCATTGTCCTGTTGCAGGATGAAATTGGCTCCAATCAAGCGCTGTCCACAGGGTATGGCATGGTGTTGCAAAATGGAGTGATAGCCTTCCTTATTCAAAATCCCTTTTACCTTGTACAAATCTCCCACTTTACCAGCACCAAAGCAACCCCAGACCATAACATTACCTCCACCATGTTTGACAGATGGTGGCACTCATCCAGCATCTTTTCAGTTGTTCTGCGTCTCACAAATGTTCATCTGTGTGATCCAAACACCACAAACTTTGATTAGTCTGTCCATAACACTTTTCCAATCTTCCTCTGTCCAATGTCTGTGTTCTTTTGCCCATATTAATCTTTTTCTTTTATTAGCCAGTCTCAGATATGGCTTTTTCTTTGCCACTCTGCCCTGAAGGCCAGCATCCCGGAGTCGCCTCTTCACTGTAGACGTTGACACTGGCGTTTTGCGGGTACTATTTAATGAAGCTGACAGTTGAGGACCTGTGAGGCGTCGATTTCTCAAACTTGAGACTCTAATGTACTTGTCTTCTTGCTCAGTTTTGCAGCAGGGCCTTCCACTTCTCCTTCTACTCTGGTTAGAGCCTGTCTGTGCTCTCCTCTGAAGGGAGTAGTACACACCATTGTAGGAAATCTTCAGTTTCTTGGCAATATCTCGCATGTGTGACGATCGGGGTGGAGCGAAAGACGAGACACAGAATCCTTGCAGAGACGTCACTTTTAATGAATCACACATAGATTGCGCAATAGCGCACGAGGAACATCTGACACTTACACAGAAACGTGTAGACTCTAGACAACGACGAGCACAGGACACTGCGCGAGCGCACATTAAATAGACAAACCACATTAACCCCACGTGATTACGAGACGATTCACAGGTGAGACGGATTATCACATGACATAGCCATCACCACGGAATATCCACAGACGCAGACGATGCACGTAGACTACGTAAACACACGCCCAAAAGGGAGGGGCCGGGGTCTTCAACGTGACAGCATGGAATAGACTTCATTTCTCAGAACAAGAATAGACTGTCGAGTTTCAATTGAAAGTTGTTTTTTTCTGGCCATTTTGTGAGTTTAATCGAACCAACAATTGTAATGCTCCAGATTCTCAACTAGCTCAAAGGAAGGTCAGTTTTATAGCTTCTCTAATCAGCAAAACTGTTTTCAGCTGTGCTAACCTACTTGCACAAGGGTTTTCAAGGGTTTTCTAAATATCCAATAGCCTCCTTACAGAGTTAGCAAACACAATGTACCATTAGAACACTGGAGTGATGGTTGTTGGAAATGGGTCTCCATACATCTATGTAGATATTGCATTAAAAACCAGATGTTTACAGCTAGAATAGTCATTTACCACATTAATAATGTATAAAGTGTATTTTTGATGCATTTAATGTTAGCTAAAAACTGCTTTTCTTTCAAAAATAAGAACATTTCTAAGTGACCCCAAACTTTTGAACGGTAGTGTATATTGGCACCTTCCACACCTTCAACATCGAGTGATCGTGGCCGTGAGGGTGAGGAAGGAGACCACCCCTGGCCCTACCTAGAGACAGTGTTTGCATTTGCTGGAGTGAAAGTAAATTCCTATAGGATGAAGTGCCATCTCTGCCTCCCTAAAGAGGGTGAAATATTGGCCTTCAAAAATTCACCTTCGAACTTGAAGAAACACATCAATGTAACAAAAAAGACACACCAGATTTAGCTGTCAGTAAGCGCTAGTTAGGTTAGATATCTTAGCTAACTAACCTAATTATGTTCATGACGTGCTGCAGTATTCACTTAACATTAGCTGGCAATCATAAAGGCGATGTCACGCTGAGTTGTGTTTTTAGCAACAGTAAGCCGTGTCTCTTTTCATGCCGACTAATCATGTGCCCATTTTTATAGTGTAGTGTTTTTATAGGGTAAGGGCATTTATTGAGGGTAAACGTAGGGCAGTAGGCTCACACTTAGAATCCGACCGACGGGTTTTACGTCCAAAATACATCTCGTTTTCTCAGCTAAATTAAGGCGAACGTGTACTTCTGCGTCAAACCTACGACATAGCGGGACATAGGTTATCTGTTTTTTGTGTACAAGGTGTTAAGCCAAGTTTTTTAAGTTACTACTTGTTTGTACATACAGAACACTTGTATTTGTGGTCTTTAACATCTTTGATTTGTAAGTGATATATAAAAACAATTGATAATCAAACTGACGGCTTTCTTTAATTAATTCACAATACTTGTACTTTTTACTTACAGTACTTGAGTAATAAATTTTAGAATAAACTACTTGCAATACTTAAGTACAAAAAATGCCGAATACTTCTGTACTTCTACTTAAGTAAAGTTTTTAAAGAACACTTCAACTTCTACTCAAGTCAATTTTTTGATAGAGTACTTGTACTTTTACTCAAGTATGGGTCTCTAATACTTTATACCAGTGGTTCCCAAAGTGGGGGGCGGAGCTATTGCAGGGGGGGCGCAGAGCTTGGAAGTAAAGCCTGGTTTATACTTTCGCGAGTGACTCCGCCCACCTCGCGCAACCCTGTACGAACGGTGTAGGCGTTTATACTTGTGCGAGCTTCATTGCAGTGTTCTCCGAAACGATAGGTGGCAGTGGAGAATAAAAAACCCCTGCAAAACCGGTGAAAGAACATTTTTACCTGACGCTACACCAGACATCAAAATAAATAAATATATACACACACACTATATATATACATAGATCTATATAGATAGAAATAGACATCTATGAATCTGCGCAAATGGTGGAGGCGTTTATACTAGCCGCGTCACATTCTTTGTAGTTTTGTCCGAAACGATATGTGGTAGTGTAAAGAAACACCCCTCAACAACAGGGGAAGAAACATTTATCTGACGAATTTTAATGTTGCTTTGTGTTTCAGGCTTGAAAAGTGCTGGAATTTAGGCTAAAGTACTTGAAAATGCTTGAAATTGTAACTACTTCGTTTCACAACAAATATCTGTCTGACTGAACAGTTCTCTTGTATTACGTTAACAAATACGAGCCTCTTTTAATTCCAGGATGAAACATGAGAGAACGTGAAGATGTTAAGATTGGGCATTTTGAAAATAAATAAACATTAAATAATGTGATTAAAAAGCGAATTATTTCAAATCATTTCGAGTATATGTATAAATGTTTAACTTAATTAAGTTTAACGTGCTGGGAAATATTGAAATGGACCTTTAAAGTGACGTACAAGTGTTTGTACGTCACTTTAAATTCCGCCTTATAAAAGTGTATGAACCCTGCAAACATGACTTTGTTCATTGCGCTGAAGCGCGGAGCGCGCAAAGTTACAAAATTCGAGAGGTGCACGACCTCCTGAATCGACAGCCCGCGAGGCCTCGCGCACGTGCGGAGCCACCGCGATTACGTCATTTTCGCCGCGCGGACCCTCCCTATGCGTCAAGTATAAACCAGGCTTAAAACATGTGCACATGTGTCAATATGGGGGGGTGTGTAGGGGGGGGGGGGGGGGGGGGGGTGCAAAAATATTCTTATCTACTAAAGGGGGGCACGGCAGAAAAAGTTTGGGAACCACTGCTTTATACAACACTGCTTAGTACAAGATCTCTGAATCTGAGAAAATACAGCTCTTCATCGGTATGACAACCTTTCCCAGTGAGACGTAAGCTGGATGATCTACCTGCAGTCCAGTCACACAAGCACTCACCTATACTAGTTTACCAGCAGTCTGATCTGTATTAGCCAACAAGCGGTCTGATATGTATTAGCTTACTAGTGGTCTGATACATATTTGCTTTCTAGTGGTCTGATACCTATTAGCTTACTAGCGGTCTGATACATATTAGCTTACTAGCGTTCTGATACCTATTAGTTTACTAGCGGTCTGATATGTATTAGCTTACTAGCGGTCTGATACATATTAGCTTACTGGCGGTCTGATACATATTAGCTTACTGGCGGTCTGATACGTATTAGCTTACTAGCGGTCTGGTCCAAATTTGATCCAGATTTGTTACAAATCTGGCAGCGTGTGGGAAGGAGGGCGGTCAGCAAGACTGTTGGGGGGGGTGGGGGGCACAGGGGTTTCATTACAGCTCATTAATTTCTTACAGCACCACTGGGATTTGCCTCTGCTTCTTGGACCTCACAGGGTTACAGCAACCACAGATTCACACCACAGCAACGTCACACCACAGCAACGTCACACAACAGCAAAGTCACACAACAGCAAAGTCACACAACAACAACGCCACACCACAGCAACGCCACACCACAGCAACATGACAGCAAAATCATGAAACTCTGCTTTTAGGTAACAACGCTTATGTTATATGACCTTTCCTAGAGGAATGTGAGGCACTGCCTGTTAATACCAGCGCCACTACTCTACATCAACTTCTTACTGCACACAGTTGTGGGGCAGTACTTGCCATGTGTGGCCCTGCAGAGTAGTGTGTGGGGCAGAACCAGCCCTGTGTGGGGCAGCTTACTGAATTCCACTGCCGTGGAACAGAAAAAGCCTGAAATATGTTAAAAACATCAGAGCAAAAGAGAACAAAGTTAATTGAAAGCCTGATATGAACCCTGATCTGATATGAACCCTGATCTGATATGAACCCTGGTTCAATATGAACCCAAGTGACACAAAAGCCTAACCATCCTAACCCTAACCCCACCCCACTCTAACCCCACCTTAACCCTAACCCTAGTCTACAAAACTCAGTTTGATGCAGAAATGTGTGATATTAGAAATGAGGACTTGGAAAGGCATTCACACTACATGAACAATTTCAATGTCTATATGTTAAACATTGAATATGAATACCCTGTACATTCATCAAACCAATAATGAATGAGTCTGTACTCCAGAGTGTGAGTGTTAAAGCATTATCACATTTATAACAGTTCTCTAAATGAACATATAAACCTTCTACTATATGTGCTACTGCACTGGTCCACTCAAACTACAAGCTAAGTACAAAAGACACTGAACAGAGGTCAGCATCACAGCATGTCGTATCAAAGCTCTCCAAGACTGTAGGAGCTGCGTGAGGTGATTGTAGGAGCTGCGTGAGACGAGTGTAGGAGCTGCGTGAGACGAGTGTAGGAGCTGCGTGAGACGAGTGTAGCAGCTGTGTGAGTGTGTCCCATTCCTCATGTGTCCCAGCTCAGCATGACTGTGACTGCCAGGTTAGTGACATGAGGAGCAGGCGAATGCAGCTCCGGCAGAGCAGGTGAAAGGTGGAGGAGCAGCATGGCCCCTGATCTGGGATTACACCACTCCATTCAGACATACTCTCATCAGCTGATTAATTTTAAAACAATATTCATGGAAAGCACAAAAGGTACCTGCCCCCCTTCTTCAATCAGCAAATTAAAAAAGTAAATCACTCTTTAACCGAAAGCTAAAATCAGATCAGTAAGACAGTAAGATAAACAGCCAAATCCAAATCCTCATTATTTGGATTTTAAATAATGTTCAGAAATGATCAGCCAAAACATTAAAACCACCTGCCTAACATTGTGTAGGTTCTGGTACCACCAGAATGTCCTGGAGGTTGTGATAGAGCCTCTATGGGTCAGTCTCATTCCACACTTCTTGATGACTGCGACCTGGAGGCCAAGCCAACATGTGAACTCTGCCTTGTTCCTTAAATCATTCCTGAATCACTGTTGCAGGGTGGCAAACACACAGTCCTACTGAAAGAGACCACTCCCATTAAAGAACCTTGAAGGGCTGTAGCCGAGCATCTGTAGGTGGTGGGTGTCAAAGTAACATCCTCATGATGCCAGGACAGAAGAACACCGTTTCCCAGTACAACACATCTTGCCTGCATCCAATAAAGAATCACTCACTCAGCTGCCCATGTGATGTAAAAGACGATGTGCCTATCAGACCAAGCTCCTCTTCCATTGCTCCACGGTCATTTCTGAGGCTCTGTGCTCATTGTAGGTGTTTACAGTGGTGTATGAGGTCAGCACAGACCCTCTGTAGTCACACACTACAGGCTACAGGTGTTGCCACGTGGGTTCTTTCCACAACCGCCAGTATGAACCTTTCCAGACATTTGTGCTATAGTTGATAGCTACAGTAGCTCTTCCATGGAATCAGACCTTGGCTGAGATTTGCATTATAGGATAGGGATTAGGGGTTTAGGGATTCAGAGGTTAGGGGTTGAGTGGTTAGGGACTAGGGGGTTAGGGGTTGGGTGGTTAGGAATTAGGGGGTTAGGGGTTGGGTGGTTAGGGATTAGGGGATTAGGGGTGGGGTGGTTAGGAATTAGGGGGTTAGGGGTTGTGTGGTTAGGGATTAGGGGGTTAGGGATTAAGGACTAGTGGGTTGGGCCTCTAGCCAGAGAGTTTCCTGTGTGTGAGATTCTGCCAGACTCTGGATCTCCATTCGTCTGAATGTGCCAATCATAAAAATGTTTTATACTTTTAGAAGTCAACATGAGAATATGTTAAATGCCTAATTACAGAAATTCACACAAAAGGTTACAGTTCTGGATAAATATGGAGCTGAGGCTCTGTACAACTTGACCTCCTCATTATTTTACGTTTCCTTTACAGGCCTCATAACACGGGTTTATGTAACAGGAGTGTAGTGTTGATATCTGACCCTAGGGTTAGTGTCAGGGTTAGGTTAGGGTTGACCAAGATGCAGTCTGCCTGAGCACGCACGCACGCACAAAAAAGCCATTTGCAAATGTTCTGATTGTATGGGCTGTATAATGCAGACAATCTGGCTGATTACTTCCAATTGATTTGCCCTGCTGGGGCTGCGTGTGGCTGTTCTCTCCACAAGGAGAGTGCCAGAATGCTCACACAGCTTAAAGCTCACCCTCAGGGCCAGCAGCTCTTTAAACCTGGACATCACTGCCACAACCGAAACGCAGAGGAGACGGAGGGGAGAGAATGGGGAGACGAAGAGGAGAGAGTGGGGAGACAGAGGGGAGACAGACGGGGAGATGAAGGGGAGAAATAGGGGAGAGAGTGGAGAGACAGAGGGGAGACGGAGGGGAGAAAGTGGGGAGATGAAGGGGAGAGAGTGGGGAGACGAAGGGGAGAGAGTGGGGAGACGGAGGGGAGAGAGTGGAGAAAGAGGGGAGAGAGTGGGGAGACGAAGTGGAGACATTGATGTGAGAGGGGAGACTGAGGTGCCTACAGTATCACCTACCGTACACAATAACATACCTACAGTATCACCTACCGCACACAATAACAAACCTACAGCAGGGGCGGACTGGCATACATTGCTACCGGGGATTTCCCCGGTGGGCCGATGGGTTAGTGGGCCGCCGGTGGTTTAACTCAGCCCGTGGAGGAGCCATTGCCGCACACTGCGGCCCCGGCCCGTAGTCACGCTACTGTTTAACGGTGTCTATTGCCTCCCCCGCTCCAGTCAGACTAACCTGCTCGGCTGCGGACTGAGCCTGTAAACACATGAACGAGTTGGACCACGGCCGCGGACTGGGCCAGCTGATGCGAGCTGTGTGCAGCGGAGATCAGAAAAAAAACTTGTCCCAGTAAAATCCAGGCTGAACTACGAAAACATACAGCAGTTTAAATTGTAGATAACATTATTTTAAATGTACTGCTGTCGCCTCTGCAACGTCTAAGGCATCTTGTACAAATTACCTTAACACGGTTAACACGGACGCAAGTGGCGGTCTTAAAGGTTCCAGAGCACTGTGCACTGTTTTTTTTTAAGCTATTGAAATTCTTAGATTAAAACTAACCACCACAAATAGGTAAGAGGAAGAAATACCCACGTTAGAGTTGTAGGTTGTTCTTTAGGATGCACTTTGCATAACATTATCAAAAATAATAGTAATAGTAATAGTAATATTATAGTGACACTTTTGAACATTTAGCACATTTTAACAATACTGCAATTCTACTGCTTAGTGGACATTTGGCCAATATAACTGACATTAAATTCCATTTAATCTCCAGCATACACATGTGATTTAGTGTCTGTGTGTATGTACTTGTACATATTTGTGTGTCTGTGTGAGTGTGTGTGTGTATGTGGTGCGTGTATGTATGTGGTGTGTGTGTGTGTGTGTGTGTGTATGTGGTGTGTGAAGTGTCTGTGTGTGTGAAGTGTCTGTGTGTGTAGTGTGTGTGTGGTGTGTGAAGTGTGTGTGTGTGTAGTGTGTGTGTATGTGTGTGTGTTTTACCTGGCTGTTGATGTCAGCACTGTGGTTCAACAGTAGTGTTACTAATTCTGTATGTCCTCTGTCACAGGCCCAATGCAGCAGCGCTCGACCCTGAAACACACAACACACACATTAACACAACCCAGTACACAACATACACATCAACACAACCCAATACACAACACACATCAACACAACCCAGTACACAACACACATCAACACAACCCAGTACACAACACACATCAACACAACCCAGTACACAACACACACACATAACACAGCCCCGTACACAACAGACACACATTAACACAGCCCCGTACACAACACACACGTCAACACAGCCCCGTACACAACACACACATGAACAAAACCCGTACACAACACACACACATCAACACAGCCCCGTACACAACACACATCAACACACCCCTGTACACAACATGAACACACAGCAACACACCCCTGTACACAACATACACACACATCATCAACACTACCCTGTACACAACACACATCAACACAACCCCTTACACAACACACACATCACAGCACATATTACACACATTAACACTACCCCGTACAACACACACACACAAACACACACACATCAACAAAGCCCAGTACACACCGCACACTAAACATATATTAACACAATCCAATACATCTACATTATATATATATATATATATATATATATATATATATATATATATATATATATATATATATATATCCTCCATTATTATGTATATCTACATTATATATATCAAATATTATATATATTTAAGTATTGACTTAAATTTACTTTTATTTAACCAGAAATTTTTTTTTGACTGGAAATGACACAGGCATCTCCCAGGAGATAATACGATGATGTACAAGAGGCATCATTGTGGGGAAAAAATATTTCTCAGCTTTTAAAATGTAAATGTGCCATATTTTGTCAATTGTGATTTTTTACACCGCAATCGAAATTTGTCCTCCGCTTTTAACCCATCTGTGCAGTTAGAACACACACACACACACACACTAGTGATTACTAGGGGGCTGTGAATCACACGTGCCCAGAGCGGTGGGCAGCCCTAGCCTGGCGCCCGGGGAGCAGTTGGGGTTAGGTGCCTTGCTCAAGGGCACCTCAGTCATGGCCTCAGGTCTGGGAATCGAACCCACGACCCACGTCACAAGACCAGTTCCCTACCACCAGGCCATGACTTTTATTCACATTTGAACAAAAAATGGCATGTCCAAAATTATTCATACTCTTCTCAATAATTAATAGAAAAGCCTTTATTGGCTATTACAGCAATCAAACGCTTCCTGTAATTGCTGACCAGCTTTTTGCATGTCTCCACTGGTATTTTTGTCCATTCATCTTTAGTGATGAGCTCCAACTCTTTGAGGTTGGAGGGTCTCCTTGCCATCACCCTGATCTTTAGCTCCCTCCACAGATTCTCAATTCAAGTCAGGACTCTGGCTGGGCCACTGCAAAACATTAATGTTTTTGTCTGCTAACCATTTCTTCACCACTTTGGCTGTGTGTTTTGGGTCGTTGTTGTGCTGAAATGTCCACTTGTTCCCAAGGCCAAGTTTCTCTGCAGACTGCCTGATGTTGTTGTTGAGAATCTTGATGTATTGCTCTTTTTTCATGATGCCATTAACTGCGATCAAGTTCCCTGGTCCACTGGCTGAAAAACACCCCCAAAACATTAGGTTCCCACCACCATGTTTGACAGTGGGGATGATGTTCTTAGGGTTGAAGGCTTCTTTGTTTTTGTGGCCAAACAATTCAATTTTTGTTTCATCTGACCATAAAACAGAACACCAGAAGTCGTCTTCTTTGTCCAGATGAGCATTTGCAAAGGTCAAGCGGGCTTTTGTGTGCCTTTTCTGGAGAAGTGGTGTCCTCCTTGGTCTGCGTCTGTGTAACCCAGCAGTGTGCAGTGTCCGTTGGACTGTCTGCCTTGAGATGTCGCCACCAGCAGAGCCCAGATTCACCAGGATGGCCTTGGTGGTGATCCTTGGATTTTTCTTCACCTCTCTCACTATTCTCCTGGCCAGCACAGGTGTCACTTTTGGCTTCCGACCACATCATCTGAGATTTTCCACAGTGCAGAACTTCTTGTATTTTTTAATAATACTTTGCACTGTAGCCACTGGAACTTGAAAACATTTTGATATGGCTTTATAGCACTTTCCTGACTTGTGAGCGGCCACAATGCACAGCCGCAGGTCCTTAGTGAGCTCCTTTGTCTTAGCCATGACTGTCCACAAACCAACTGCAGAGAGCTGCTGTTTTTCTCCTGTTTAGTTGATTAAAACAGCTGTTCCTAATGAATCAGGGTAATTAGGATGCTTTAAAACAGCTTGGAATGATATAGAACTTTGGATTTTCCCATATACTGTGACAGTTTTCAAAGGGTATGAATAATTTTGGACATGCCACTTTTTGTTCAAATGTGAATAAAAGCTGAGAAATATTTTTCCCCACAATGATGCCTCTTGTACATCATCGTATTAGCTCCTGGGAGATGCCTGTGTCATTTACAGTCAAAAATATAATTTCTGGTTAAATAAAAGTAAATTTAAGTCAAAATTTGCCTGGGGTATGAATACTTTCGGGCATGACTGTATATCTACATTATATATATTCTCCACTGGCCTCCGTGCTCACTAAATATCAGTCACTGACAAACCCGGTTCACCCAAATTATTAACTGGTCACATGACCATATGTACATGACATTGATGCATTTTAAGTTCTCACTCCCACAACCAGTAAAACAGACACTGGACTGGTGAACCCATACGTGCCAATTAAACCATCAGATGTCCATATTTACTCAATAACGTATATCACTGAGTATTCAGTATAGTAGACAGTGATCATTTGATACAGTAGATCACCAAGCAGTGATCATTTGGTACAGTAGCTCACCAAGCATTGATCATTTGGTACAGTAGATCACCAAGCAGTGATCATTTGGTACAGTAGCTCACAAAGCAGTGATCATTTGGTACAATAGATCACCAATCAGTGATCATTTGGTACAGGTCTGAGCTGTAACTCATCCTGCCATAAGAGCAACAGTGGTGCTGATGCTTTGTGTGTGTGTGTGTATTGAGAGAGAGAGAGAGAGAGAGAGAGAGAGAGAGAAAGGGGATGTGTGTGGGAGTGTGTGTCAGCAGGTGTGTGTGTGTGTGTAAGTAAATATCCCTGATGCTGCTCTCTCTGCTCTGATGGATGAACCCTACCTTCACCGCCCACGCACTCATCCATCCCTTTTTGTTATGCACAGCTCTATAAAAGTTAACTTCACAATAGATTTCTCTCCTCCACAAAAAAAATAAATTATGCACAACAATTTATAACTCAGAGCCTCGCAGCCTGTGCTGCCAGGCAAGGTGATGGCAGGATGAGGCCTCCTCTGGGTGCCTCGCAGGCGACAGAGAACGGCTTCATGGGTCGGGAGGACCAGACTCCCTCCAGAAACAAATGGGCGGTCAGTGTGGGCGGGGTGAGGCATGATTGATGGGGCTCTGAGGGCCGGAGGAGAACAGCCCCACCCCCTCCAGCACCAAGTGGTCCTATCCTGAAGCCCACTTCATTTATCAGTGAAGACCAATTAGATAAAGCAAACTGTTTAAGTCGAATCCCATGGTTTAAATCATATTGATCACAGTGGCTGAACGTTAAAATGGATATTTATGAGGGAGCTAGGAGCTCATGGCGTGAGCAGTTTTTAAGGAGTGTGCACCCCAGACAGTACATCAACTTTTCATCAGACACATGGTGAATATTTTTCCTCCCTCACTTCCTCATAGGCACCCTCCACTAGTCCCGCCCACCCAACTGTAACTTCACCCACCATGTCAGAGTTATGAGAGGAGGAGGAGGGAGAGGAAGAGAGGAAGAGAGGAGAGAGGAGGAGAGAGAGAGGAGGAGGAGAGGGAGGAGGAGGGAGAGGAGAAGAGAGAGGAGAGAGGAGGATGAGAGGGAGGAGAAAGAGGACGAGAGAGAAGAAGAGGAGAGGGAGGAAGACAGGGAGCCTGTAGGTTTAAGCTGGACTTCCTGTCCTCACTATTCTGACAGCAGCGTGGAGGGAGGTGCACACACACACACACACTGCACCTCTAGCAGCTCTGCACCACCCAGCACCCCCAACCATCCACTGGTACACATCTTCACAGCTAACTCATCTATTATCATCTCTGGATTTAATCCTCATGACCCCTGCAGACTGACCCCTACAGTATGGTTAATGTGTTTGGCCTCAGCAGACACAAGCTCTCATCCTCCCCCCCCCGCTCTCTAGATACTCAAACTCCAGTAATGTCAGCTGGGCACGTCAGAGTGTTGCGAAGGCTTTACTCATCTTAACAGTATCCCAGTGCTTTATAAATGAGAGAAAAGCAGTTTGTGTGACAGGGAGAATGTGATTGGTTAGGAGAGTCCTAAAAGAGCCCGCGTGCCCTAAACCCACAGGACCAGCAGTGCCCTCTAGAGGTTGGCCTGGAATACTGCAGTAGTACGGAACTGAAGAGGTCCAGTGGAAGTGAGCCATGCTCTTTCTGTTCTTGTCTTGATTTGGTTTTACATATGTGATCAGACTTTTTGTGCCAGGGCTTTTCTGTAATAGCTAGTGTTCTGCACTGCGTCACAGTTTTCTGTATTATGTAACCAGGATTGCCAACTCTCACGCAATGAGCGTGAGACACACGCATTTGACTGTCTTCACACGCTCACACCCCACACATCCGATTTCTCACGCTGAAAAAAAAATCTAGTTTATTTATCTCCGATCTACATCTATGATTCAATGAGTTACTAGTTCGCCAACAACTGGCGATCGATCGATCACGATATAATACTTAATTTGTGTCCATTTTACACTGCCCCCCCCCCCCCCCCCCCCCCCGTCAACAATTTACATCGGATGATCTTGAAAAGTTGGCTACCCTGATGTAACAGCATTCTGCACCGTGTCACAGTGTTCCGTATTATGTAACAGCATTCCGTATTATGTAACAGCATTCCGCACTGTGTCACAGCGTTCCGCACCGTGTCACAGCGTTCCGCATCGTGTCACAGCGTTCCGCATCGTGTCACAGCGTTCCGCATCGTGTCACAGCATTCCGCAGTATGTAACAGCGTTCCGTATTATGTAACAATGTTCTGCACTGTCACAGCGTTCCGTATTATGTAACAGCATTCCGCACCATGTCACAGCGTTCCGTACTGTGTCACAGCATTCCGTATTATGTAACAGCATTCCGCACTATTTCACAGTGTTCCGTACTATGTAACAGCACACACTGTGGAACAGGCAGGAGAGTAGGGTTGAACAGGAGAGCAGGGCTGAACAGGAGCATCTCCCACAGCCTGTACAACAGAAACGTGTCTCCTCTCCACTCACCTCCTCATCCTTCGTGTTGACGTCCACTTTCATAGAGCTGAGGGCCTTGCTGACCTGCTCAATATTGTTTTCTCTGCAGTAATCGAATATGTTCTTGTCCTCCTCCCTGGAGATACACAGGCCAAGATGTGGTTAACAAAGCCACTGTTACCATGATAGTATCAGAACAGTACACACAACTGCTACATCAGTGGTTCCGAACCTATGAGTCGCGACCCAACCAAAGATCCACGGAGGGTGGCAACACCCTCTTGATTTTAAGGGGTGTAATTTTAATACCATATATAGCCCATGTTGAATAAATGACAAAGCATTTAATTAATGTATGCATAGAAGCAATAAATTTTAAGTGCTACATTAAACATTTATTCTGTTTTTGAACGAAGACGAATTGAGGAATAAAATTATAACTAAAATATCCTAAGCCTAATGACTTACTGAATAGGCCTAAGGGAGGGAAAGATGGCTACACCACAGGTAGGAGAGACAGCGGAGGAATGTGTCAAAAAGAAAAAGTCAAAGAGGGGGTACCAAGAAAGTTTTATAAAGTATGGATTCATAGAAGCAATGGATAAAGTTCGAGCTGAATGTATATAGTTTTGCCGTGACAAACTGGCGAACGAAAGTTTGAAGCCCTGCAAGTTAAAGCGACACCAGACCACAAAACATCCGGAGACGGTGGGAAAACCGAAGGAGTTTTTTCTAAGAAAAAAAGAGCTTCTTGTTGCTAACAGGCCACTGAACATTAAACCAGATTCATCTTGCCATTCGCCACAACGTACCTGTCAGAGACGGCATTCAGCGCTCTGGTCAGCATCAAAATAAAGGCACGCAACAGACTGGATGTGCATGGCGACTTTCGTTTGGCTGTTACCAAAGTCACGCCAGACATCGAATCACTGGCTCAGGAAATACAGTGGCAGAGCTCTCATTAAAAGCTAGGTTGCCTGGCCTAGGTTGTGTTTACAGACAAATGAAAACGAGATTAAAACATAAAAAAAACTGAAATTGGTAATACTATATGTTCCTCATGTTCTGTGTTGTTGCCTGGGTTAAGTTGTGTCTACAACAGGCAAATGACAAGGAGATAAAAAAAACTGAAATTAAATTGTGTGGTAATATTACAAAATTATTAGGCCTACTCAGTTTGCATTGTTGCCTGCCTAAGTCTTTACAATAGTTAAATGAATAGGTGAAGAAGGAAAAACTTGAAATTCATGTGATAATATTATTTTTATTTTATTTATTATTATTTTCTTTTCTAAGTTATTCCTCATTTTCTGTGTTGTTGTTGTTGTGGGGGGGGGGGGGGGGGGGGGAGTGTTGGGTCACCAAAGCTTACAATGGTAAAAATATGGGTCCCTGAAGAAAAAGGTTGGGAACCACTGAGCTACATTACCGTCAATACACATGTGCGGAAACACACACACACACACACACACACACACACACACACACAGGATAAGAAATATTTTTGCTTTGTTAAAGAGCAATAGTAAATGCACAAAAGAGAATTCAAGAAGAATTTGAATTATTGAACAATTTTGTTGGTTACATTTCATACAGTTTCTGCCACAATGACCTAATGTAGTGCACTTAAGTGTGTGTGTGTGTGGATAGGTGTGGAGTATGTAAGCAGTGTTGTATAAAGTATGAAAGACCCATACTTGAGTAAAAGTACAAGTACTCTATCAAAAAATTGACTTGAGTAGAAGTTGAAGTGTTCTTTAAAAACTTTACTTAAGTAGAAGTACAGAAGTATTCGGCATTTCGGCATTTTTTGTACTTAGGTATTGCAAGTAGTTTATTCTAAAATTTATTACTCAAGTACTGAAAGTAAAAAGTACAAGTATTGTGAATTAATTAAAGAAAGCCGTCAAAGTTTGATTATCAATTGTTTTTATATATCACTTACAAATCAAAGATGTTAAAGACCACAAATACAAGTGTTCTGTATGTACAAACAAGTAGTAACTTAAAAAACTTGGCTTAACACCTTGTACACAAAAAACAGATAACCTATGTCCCGCTACGTCGTAGGTTTGACGCAGAAGTACACGTTCGCCTTAATTTAGCTGAGAAAACAAGATGTATTTTGGACGTAAAATCCGTCCGTCGGATTCTAAGTGTGAGCCTACTGCCCTGCATTTACCCTCAATAAATGCCCTTATGCGGGCCCAGGTTCAATGGTCACGGTTCACTACTGAAATAAACAGAGACTCAAACTTAAACAACAGGAATAAAAAAAACTATACCTTGAAGTGTAAATAACCATAGACATAAATAAACATCTACATAAACAAACATACAAACAACTACAACAACAAGTGTTATCTGCAGTGTTACTGCTCGTTTAAGTTCTCAACAAACAGGTGAGTCCTCAGCCTACATATGATCTTCCAGCTAGTGGAAGATCGTTCCACCATCACAGAGACAGAGAATCATCTAAAGGTGTGACAGACACCTGCAAAGCGTGATAAGAATGTCTTCCTGTGTAGCGTTAAGTGAAGAGAGTGTGTGTGTGTGTGTGTAGTGTGTATCTGTGTTCGGAAGGCATTCCTGTTACATTAAGTGAAGAGTGTGTGTGTGTGTGTGTGTAAGAAGGCATTCCTGTGTTGCGTTAATTGAAGTGCGTGTGTGTGGGGTGTGTGTGTGTGTGTTGGGAAGGCCTTCCTGTGCCACTTTCTCACATCCTCTTAGTACTTCAGTACGTGAGTGAAATCAGAAGGAATTTGCACGTGCTCGCACGCACACACACACACACACACACACACATATAGAGCATAAGTCTCGTAAACCTTTTTAGTACAAGTATCATACGCCAGTGGGTCGTTAATGAACAGCAGTGCATGAACAGTCACCACTTTTCACATGAGCAAGGCAGACGCAATTAAAGCCCAAACCAAATCATTAACGGCTTTAATCAAATGTGAAGGAGGCCGTGGTTCTAATGGCCAAGCCCTCATCACAGCAGGCAGATTGGTACGCAACAGAGCAGTGACTGAAAAGGCTTAATTGGGACACAGCTGAGGAAGAGAGAGGGCATGATGGAGGGTTGGAGGAAAGATGGAGGGAGGGAGACAGAGAGAGAGAGAGGAGAAAGAGAGCTTTTAATTACTTCTTTTCTCTCTGTCTCCCAGGAGTAAGTGACATCACCACCAGGGGAGGGGAAAAGAGTTATAACCAAACACCCCTCCCTCTCTCTCTCCCTCTCTCCATCAATCCTCCCATTCCCCCATCCTTCCATCTATTCATCACTTGTTGATCGCCATTCCAAAAATATAATTAAAATCCTAGAATTTTTCAGAGCCAGCAGCTGTCATGCATATATATGCATATTAATGAACTCATTTAGATGGAGAGAAGCAACAGTTCAGTCATTAAGCATTTGGGTGGGTGTGGTCAAGCAAAGACACACCCCCAAGAGCCCACAGCAGCAAAACAATGAATCCAATCAGGAAAACTCTCAGTTGACATCACATGGTAATACAACCTCACGGTTACTGCAGGCCGACACTCTCCTGTGTACTGTGTGTAAAGCATGTTAAACTCCATAAATGATAAACTCCATAAATGAATAATTTTATGTAATGATGACACAGTTAAATTAGACATTACAGTTACTATAAACATATTTGCTCTAAATACAAAGTAGAACAAAACAGTTTTTTATGTTCTAGTAATAGTATGTTATAACCTTTCTCATGTGTGGTGCTATTTACTACCTTGAACTACAGGTGCACAACACCAGACACCACACCAACACTAACATTAACACCAGACACCAACACCAGACACGACAACAACACCAGACACTAACACTAGACACCAAACACCACACCAAGACCAGACATTTAATGAGAAACAGCAACACTGATAACATTATTACATGTGGTGAGTAAATCATTCCTAACACAGTTTGTACTTTACAAAAGCAGATTAACCATTTCTGATTTTACTTAGTATTCCTGGTGTAAATGGTAAAGTATGGTAATGTATGTATGGTAATGTATGTATGGTAAAGTACACATGGTAATGTATATATGGTAATGTATGGAAATGTATATATGGTAATGCATGTATGGTAGGGCAGTCATGGCCTGGTGGTCAGGGAACTGGTCGTGACCGGAGGGTCGTGGGTTCGATCCCCAGACCTGAGGCCATGACTGAGGTGCCCCTGAGCAAGGCCCTTAACCCTCAATTGCTCACTTGTATAAAAATGAGATTAAAAAATGTAAGTCGCTCTGGATAAGGGCATCTGCCAAATGCCATAAATGTAAATGTAATGTATATATGGTAATGTAATACATAACCCTTGCCAGACTGGAACTACCTCCTCTGTGAATGTTTTTCTTCTTTTTCTTTCAAAAAGCAGGTGAACTAACTAACACTAACCCAGGTGAATGGGTGTGTGGGTGTGTATTAGTGACTGGTGTGTTATGGGTGTGTGTATTAGTGACAGTTGTGTTATGTGTGTGTATTAGTGCAGTGTTTCTCAACCTTTTTTCAGTTGTGGCACCCTTTATATGCATGCAAAATTTTAAGCCACCCCAGTTTACAATGCGTTAAAAACACAGGCTTTGGGGGGTGGGGGGGTGGAGACGTAAGTTGTTGACGGGGGTGGGGGGGGGTGAACGTAAAATGGACACAAATTAAGTATTATATCGCAATCTATCGATCGCGGGTGGTTGGCGCCAAAGCGAACTAGTAACTCATTGAATCATAGATATGTATCAGATAAATAAACAAGATTTTTTTTTTCGGATGTGAGATATCGGAAGTGTGCCGTGAGAGCGTATGAAAACGGTCAAATGCGTGTGTCTCATGCTCAATGCGTGAGCGTTGGCAACCCTGAAAACATACTCTCTGCAACCATCTCCCGGCCAACATAACACAAAAAAGTGATTATTAAGACAGAGAGCAGATAAATGTGACTTACAGTCAGTGGGAAACCTGCGTAATCACGTGCTGACCTTGGTCATATGCAGGTCATATGCACGCTTTGAGCGTGAGACTCACGCATATTTAGCGATTTCACACGCTCTCACGCCACACATGGAATTTCTCACGCTTGAATATTATTATTATTAATTAATTTTTTTAATAATCTAATCGCCGCACACCGCGAGGAGGGTACGGCTCGAGAAAAGAGACCACCTCCCCGTGGCTGCGTGTGCGTGGCTGCCTGGCCATGGCACAAACGCGTTCCTGATCTCGCGCATGCTCGTTCGTGTGCAAAACGATGGCCGACGCCAGCGTTTAGTGTAAGTTAAAATACCTCGTTTTTGTAGACAAACGAATCTTACATTCTAGTCTTGTATTTGCAGTGTATATGTTCATAAAGTTACTTTATGGAGAGGAAAACATTTAAGAATAGCCTGTTAAGTTCTCTGCATTGTAAACTTCGCATGGGAACAATGAACAATGCTTGACAAATTGGGAATACCAATCTACTGTAAATTGAACAGTGTTTAAAGAGGGGAAGCCATGCGGCTTTTGCAAAAATAAAGTTCTAAATGGAAATATTTTGTTTGTGTGTTTTCATGTATTTCTACCTGAATTTTATCTGCAAAACATTAAGTTTAATGTGCATTGAAGTTTTCAAATCCTTTGCAAACATCCTTATAATGCCATGTAGGATGTTTCGTAAATACAAAGAGTGAAGGTATAACTAGTATATGTAGTTATTTATGTAGAAACGGTAAATTTGCATTTATTACTTTTATTTAGAAATTCCTATCACGCGAGACTATAACGGAACTTCACCAGCGCGGTGCAGCCAGGATGAGAGAGCCATGGTGAGAGAGTCTCCCAGTCTCGCGCCGTATACTATTGGAGGCCGCAGCATATTCAGCCAATCCATCGGTTGTATATTATAACAGGTTGAACCAATCAGAATATAGATCGCGCTGTTTCTTGGTAGACTTTAGCCAGCCCGCTCCCCAACCACACACACACACACACACACACACACCCACACCCGCTACACTAACCATCGCGACAGATTCCAATCCCCCCCGCCTGAAAAAAAGCTCACGCCCACCAAACTTGAGAGATCTAGTCATATGAAATACATTTTAATGATTTTTAAAGCGTATAATAACTTCAATTTTTAAAACTATAGTTTTTTATTTCACATCAGAATATTTTGACGGCACCCCCGATGAAGACAGACGGCACCCCAGGGTGCCGCGGCACACCGGTTGAGAAACGCTGTATTAGTGACAGTTGTGTTATGTATGTGTATTAGTGACAGGTATGTTATGGGTGTGTGTATTAGTGAGAGGTGTGTTATGGGTGTGTGTATTAGTGAGAGGTGTGTTATGGGTGTGTGTATTAGTGAGAGGTGTGTTATGGGTGCGTGTATTAGTGACAGGTGTGTTATGGGTGTGTGTATCAGTGACAGGTATGTTATGGGTGTGTGTATTAGTGACAGGTGTGTTATGAGTTACCTGATCGTCTCTTCCTGGTACAGTGAGCTAACTGCAGCTCCCCCAAAGCCAGTTCTACGATCTCCTCCTCGTCTTTCTGAGGAACCCTGTGTACACAAACACACCTCTTACAACCCTTACACCCTAACCCTCTTACAACCCTTACACCTAACCCTAACTCTCTTACAACCCTTACACCCTTACCCTAACCCTCTTACAACCCTTACACCCTTACCCTAACCCTCTTACAACCCTTACACCCTAACCCTAACCCTCTTACAACCCTTACACCCTAACCCTAACTCTCTTACAACCCTTACACCCTAACCCTCTTACAACCCTTACACCCTAACCCTCTTACAACCCTTACACCCTTACCCTAACCTTCTTACAATCCTTACACCGTAACCCTAACCCTTACATCATTTGCTAACTCCATTTAACAGCTTACAACCATATACAACCCCACACAACCCTGACAACCCCACACAACCCTGACAACCCTACACAACCCTGACAACCCCACACAATCTTATAACAACCCTGACAACACCATCCTATCTGTCATAAGCTCTAACAATCCTCCATAACCCCATACAATCCCCATAATGCCTTACAACATACTTAAATCATTGCTGGAACTGAAAACTTCAAAATATTTTTGATTCGCTTTGATTTGGAGGTTGAGGAACCCTCTTTCTCACACTGATGGACAAACCATTCAAGAGACTGGTGCTCAGTTAACTCCTACAGTGCTGGATTAACTCTTATAATGCTCAGGTAACTAATACAGTGCTGACCTTTCTCTAACAGCGTTTTAGTGCCAGGCTGGATTAACACTGTAGGTGCTATTTCAGCACTGGAAGATTGGCTGTGTGGAAAACACAGCAATTACTGGTCTGTCTTGCTTGTGTGTGTGTATGTGTTTGTGCATGTGCGTTTGTGTGTGTGTTTATGTATGTGTTTTTGTGTGTGTGGTTTTGTACATGGTGTGTGGTTTGTGTCTGTGGGTTTGTTTATGTATTGTTTGTGTTTGTGTACATGTTTGTTTGTGTATGCACATGTGTGTGTTTTGTGTGCAGTGGGGAGAACAAGTATTTGATACACTGCTGATTTTTCAGGTTTTCCCACTTGCAAAGCATGTAGAAGACTGTAATTTTTATCATAGGTACCCTTCAACTGTGAGTGATGGAATATAAAACAAAAATCCAGAAAAATACATTGTATGATTTTTAAATAATTAATTTCCATTTTATTGTGTAAAATAAGTATTTGATACACCAGAAAAAGAAATTAAATATTTGGTACAGAAACCTTTGTTTGCAATTAGAGAGATGAGATGTTTCCTGTAGTTCTTGACAAGGTTTGCACACACTGCAGCAGGGATTTTGGCCCACTCCTCCATAGAGATCTCCTCCAGAGCCTTCAGGTTTCGTGGCTGTCGCTGGTCCACACGGACTTTAAGCTCCCTCCAAAGATTTTCTATTGGATTCAGGTCTGGAGACTGGCTAGGCCACTCCAGGACCTTAAGATGTTTCCTACGGAGCCACTCTTTAGTTGCCCTGGCTGTGTGTTTTGGGTCGTTATCATGCTGGAAGATCCAGCCACGACCCATCTTCAGTGCAGAAAACCACCTTTGCAGAAAAGCATCCCCAAAGAATGATGTTTCCACCGCCATGCTTCACGGTTGGGATGGTGTTCTTGGGATTGTACTCATCATTCTTCTTCCTCCAAACATGACGAGTGGAGTTTAAACCAAAAAGTTCTATTTTTGTCTCATCAGACCACATGACCTTCTCCCATTCCTCCTCTGGATCATTCAGATGGTCATGTGCAAACTTCAGACGGGGTTTTACATGCGTTGGCTTGAGGAAGGGCGTGCACTGCAGGATTTTAATCCTTCACGGCATAGTGTGTTACTGATTTTTTTTCTTTGAGACTGTGGTCCCAGCTCTATTCAGGTCATTGACCAGGTCCTGCCATGTAGTTCTGGGCTCATTCCTCACCTTCCTCAAGATCATTGATGCTCCACGAGGTGAGATCTTGCATGGCGCCCCAGACCGAAGGAGATTTTCCGTTATTTTGCATTTCTTCCATTTTCTAATAATTGCACCAACAGTTGTTGCCTTCTCACCAAGCTGCTTGCCTATTGTCCTGTAGCCCATCCCAGCCTTGTGCAGGTCTACAATTTTATCCCTGATGTCCTTACACAGCTCTCTGGTCTTGGGCATTGTGGAGATGCTGGAGTCTGACTGACTGTGTGTGTGGACAGGTGTCTTTTATACAGGTAACGAGTTCAAACAGGTGCAGTTAATACAGGTAATGAGTGGAGAACAGGAGGGCTACTTAAAGAAGAAGTAACATGTCTGTGAGAGCCAAAATTCTTACTGGTTGATAGGTGATCAAATACTTATTTCACACAATAAAATGGAAATTAATTATTTAAAAATCATACAATGTATTTTTCTGGATAACCGTGGAAAACCTGAAAAATCAGCAGTGTATCAAATACTTGTTCTCCCCACTGTATATGTATGTTTGTGTGTGTATATGTTTGTGTGTGTGTGTGCTTGTGTTTGTGCCTGTGTTTGTGTACATGTATATGTTTGTGTGTGCCTGAGTTTGTGTATGTTTGTGTGTGCCAGTATTTGTGTATGTGTTTGTGTGTGTGTGCATGTTTGTGTCTGTATGTGTATATGGTTGTGTGTGTGTGTGTGTGTGTGTGTGTGTGTGTGTGTGTCTGACTAACTGTCAGCTGCATTTTATTCATGGAATTTAAAAGGTCCAGATGTCGTCCGTGTAAAAGCACCTGTGTGGGGACTTTCTCCTTTTGATTAAAATGGAGAGATTTCCTGCTGATGCACTTTCTTTCTTTCTTTCTATTCTTTCACTTGTTCACGGCCGCTGCTGCTTCTACAAAAGGCTCGGCAGGCCAGTCAGGTCCACGCAGCCCATTGTCTATCTTCCTCTGGCATGAAGAATTTGCCCCTCCTGTTTACAGAACTACCACAATCACTCCCAACTCAGGGGGAGGAGGGAGGTGTGTGTCTTTGTGCAGGTTTATGGTAGCAGTCAGAATGTGTTACACAACTGACAGTCAGAGAGAAAGAGAAAGAGAGAGAGAGAGAGAGGATGACTGATGGGCTTTTGTGCTGTTGGATCATCTGCTAATGAATAAATCAGTTTTCCAGAGTTTTGGCAGATTCTGCAGATTCAGATCGGACACGTGTCTCTCTCAGCACTTCATGTGTTAGTCTCAGTGTGTGCACTACAGTCTTAGACTATAACTAAACACTTTTCATTTAAAAAATATTAATGACAATGATCTTGGCTATTGTTTGTCTCGATTACAGGAGAAGTCAATTAAATTATTTGCACCATATTTATCAGAACTGTGTATAAATCAACAGTGGCTTGTCAGTGATAAGTATTATTTTGAGTTATTATATATATTATAGCGCCCCCTATAGATTAACTAACACACACACACACACACTATATTGCCAAAAGTATTTGCTCACCCATCCAAATTATCGGAATCAGGTGTTCCAATCACTTCCATGGCCACAGGTGTATAAAATTAAGCACCAAGGCATGCAAACTGTTTCTACAATCATTTGTGAAAGAATGGGTCTCTCTCAGGAGCTCAGTAAATTCCAGCATGGAACTGTGATAGGATGCCACCTGTGTAGCAAATCCAGTCATGAAATTTCCTCCTTCTAAATTTAAATATTCCACAGTCAACTGTCAGCTGTATTATAAGAAAAATGGAAGTGTTTGAGAATGACAGCAACTCCCGCCACAAGAACAGTTTCTTTCCATCTGCCATTGGACTCAAGAACAGCATATGAATCATGTTATCTATCCCACAGAACCTGCCTTCATCACTTTTACTTGGAATGCACTATTCCACATGCACTACTCCACATGCACTGCTGTACATAGTACTGTTGTTGCACATTTTCTGCCTCTGTATTTTTATGCCCTTTGTATTTTTATTCATCTTTTATTCACTTTATTCATTCTATTTATATTCCCTTATTATTACTTGTTTTTATGTTGCAACTTCATGCCGAAGCAAATTCCTAGTCTGCGAACCCTGTTCATTGACAATGGCAATAAAACTTTTTCTGATTCTGATTCTGATGAAGTGGTAGGACACATAAACTGATGGAGCAGGGTCAGCGGATGCTGAAGTGCATAGTCCAAAGTGGTCGCCAACTTTCTGCAGTCAATCACTACAGACATCCAAACTTCACGTGGCCTTCAGATCAGCTCAAGGACATGAGAGCCTCATTGAATGGGTTTCCATGGTCGAGCAGACATACATCACCAAGTGCAACACAAAGCATTGGATGCAGTGGTTGCCACTGGACTCTAGAGCAGTGATTCTCAACTGGTGGGTCGAGACCCAAAAGTGGGTCGCGGACACGTTCTGGGTGGGTCGCGGACCGATTGTTAAAATAATAATAATAATAATAATAATAATAATATAAAAATATTATAATAATAATAATCATCAATGCTCTTGATTTCGTAGCCTACTCATCTTTTATCTTGAAAAAAGACAGCGAGGCACGCGCCAGACATTCGAACCTTTTTCGTTGCCATGATAACCACTAATTGTTTACCGATTAACCCTCACTTTTAAATTGTTATAACGTTTGGAGGCAAGATGGCGAAACGCAAATATATCCCTGAGTATTTAAAATGTGGATTTTCATTTATTGAAGACAAACACGGACAGAAACCCCAGTGTGTTATTTGTAATGAAGTGCTGGCACAAGAGAGCATGAAACCATCCAAATTAATGCAACATTTACAAACAAAACATCCCGCATGTAAAGATAAGCCTGTAGAATTTTTTCAAAGACGACTTCATGAGCTGAAGGTATCACAGAAGTGTCTGACAGCATCTTGCTCCAAACAAGAACAAGCACTCCTGGCATCTTACCACGTAGCTCACCGTATTGCAAAGGCCAAGAAACCCCACACAATAGCTGAAGAGCTTATCTTACCAGCTGCCATGGACATGGTTAGAGAGGTGCTGGATGAATCAGCGGCAGACAAGCTTAAAACCATACCTCTGTCCAATGATAGTATAGCTCGGCGTATTGAAGACATGTCTGGTAACATAAAACAACAGACTACAGCTTGCGTTCAGGCAAGCCCTTACTATGCATTACAGATGGATGAATCCACGGATATCGCTCACCATGCCATTTTACTGGTTTATGTGAGACATTTGTGGCAAGGTGATTTGCAAGAACAATTTCTCTGCAGCAGAGAACTCCCCACCACTACCAAAGCAGAAGACATATTCAACTCCGTGGACTTGTATTTGAGCTCAGTAGGCCTAAGCTGGGAATACTGCATTGGAATTACAACTGACGGCGCTGCCTCCATGACCGGGAAACATTCAGGTGTGGTGAAACAAATTCTGATGAGGGCACCTAGTGCACAGAGAGGCACTGGTGGCTAAGAATATGGTTCCTGTGCTTGATGAAGCTTTGCAAAATGTCATCAAAGTGGTGAACCACATAAAACGGAGTGTGAAGAACAGCCGCTGCTTTTCAAATTTATGTAAAGATTTGGGCTCTGAGCATATGCAGGTGTTGTATCACTCCGAAGTGCGCTGGCTGTCGAGAGGTAGGGTCTTGTCACGCTTTTACGAACTGAAAACAGAAATCGCCTGCTTCCTCGCAGAGAATAACTCCTCATATGCTCAACTGTTTGACAACGACACCTGGCTCGCGCTTGTTGCATATCTTGCTGATATTTTTGATCAACTCAACACATTAAACGTGTCTTTGCAGGGGAAAGGACACAACATTTTTGAACAGTCAGACAAAATTTTAGCGTTCAAGAAAAAGATCAAACTGTGGGTAAATCATTTATCCAAAGACAGACTGGACATGTTTCCCAACGCTTCCCATGAAGCACAGCAGTTGGACACCACGGCCAAAAATGACTTGAAGAAAACGATCAATATGCATCTCAATAAACTTCAAGATCGGTTTGACGACTACTTCCCACAGAGACACGACGATAATAGCTGGATACGCAACCCTTTCATTGTCAACATTGAAAGCGTCGTGTTGCCAAACAACGAACATCATCAGCTGGTGGAACTGTCATGTGACCAGACGCTGAAAAACTAATTCAACGATGTAAGCCTTTCCCAATTCTGGTGCAGCGATGTGATGGCTGAATATCCTTCTCTTGCCACTCTTGCCGTCAAAACAATCCTACCATTCAGCACAACCTATCTTTGTGAAAGTGGCTTTTCTACCTTGGTCCAACTCAAGTCAAAGCAGAGAAACAGGCTGAACGCTGAGCATGATCTGAGAGTAACTCTGTCGACTGTCACTCCGGACTTTGAAGCTCTGATCAAAAGTAAAGTACATGCCCAACTGTCTCACTGACTTCCACAAAAGACAGATTAGGTGAAATTATCTTGTTTTGTAACCTTATTTATTTTATGCTGTTTATTGAAATGTCAAATTATTGAGTTAACTTTTATACATGCAGTTAGCATGGTCTTCCTCAGTGTCTTATATTGTAGACTGAATACACAAGTGAAATATCTCATTTTATGGCCTTATTTTATGCAATTTTGATATTTTATTTTATCATAGTTTTTTTCTACATGTTGCCATGGTCCTCAGTTTCTTAAAAATTGCTCATACATTCACTTTGCATGCTTATGTATGTTGTTTTTGAAGGCCATGTTTCAAGAATAAATTTGTTTGGTTTGTATTATATAAAAGTGGGTCGCGACTTAATGACCATGTGAAAATGTGGGTCCGGGCTGAGACCAGTTGAGAACCACTGCTCTAGAGCACCAGACACTCAGACACTGCCATCTGCTGGTCAATTTCTTAATGCAGTCTCTAATTAGGGACTTGCGCGTAATTACATCAGTACAACAATGGCTGTCCCACCAAAACAGACTGCACAGACTGACTAACTTAGTAGAAGAAGGGTGTGGTAGAAAATCTAACATTTTCCTTGATGATAGATGTATGCGCTAGTGCTTTTTACCTATATATATCAGTGGGGAACCATCAGGGCCCTCTACACCCTCTCAGAGGGCCTAAAAATATTCTTAAAACATAAATATATAATATAATTTATCCAATTTTATTTGATCTACTTACAGTTTGACAATCGACATTTAAACAATTACAAAAATATAAGCAAATAAATTATTCAACCGTGTCTATTCAATCTGTGTTGGAAGGTGAGGGTTTAAGTGGAAACCTGTGAGCCTGTGTCTCCCCCTATCAGGACTGTGATGCCCGCTGTTCGTGTACAGAGGGCCTGGCAGTTATAATTCAGCGCAATACCAGTTTCAAATGACAGTAAAATTGACCAATCATATCTTCCCTCTTAGTGGGTGGGCTCAACTCATGGGTTAAAGCAAGAAATTTTCATTTGGCTGAAATGTTTCCTGGCAAAAGACAATGCCAGCAATTACTGAAAATGTGGTGTAGTTGGGACAAGGCCTCTTTTGCCTAATAAAGTATATTTATCTTAACAGCCTGTGTAAGGAGAGAAGAGAGAATCTATGAAGCGACAAAATGCAACACCTGAGCAATAAATGTACATAAATGTTTATATACTGGAGTTATCTGGGGGTCCTCTTCCAGAAAATTATTTAAAGATCAAGTCAAATTTAGTGAAAGACACATTATGTTAAAAACAGGCGTATAGGCATGATTAATTCATTATTTATTTATTTCTGTTATTACAATTATCGGATACAAGACAACTCAAAGAAATTATGCCAATAAAGTTTAAAAGAATTGCAACTATTATGATTATAGTTAGTTTTAATATATAAAATATTTAATAAATATTTCGTGTTGGTTTATTAGGACATAAATTATGTGATTTTGTTTTACGCCTTACGCCGTAAGTTATCGTCTCAAAATACAGGCGGTCCCCGGATTATTATGACGTCGATCCGTGCGTCGTAAACGGAACCTGGTGTTTGGTGAGCGCGGCGAAAGAATACACGGTTATGCTGCTCGGGACCGAGGAGGACGGTGTCAGGATAGGATAACTGCGTACAGTACGTTATTCGCGTACAGTATGTACCTTTGTTCCGACTCAAGCCTTGGCTCTGTTCGAAATAGCCTACTACATACTGGATACTGCATACTGGACTCAGTATATACTGGATACTGCATACTGGTCCTCGTAGTAGTGTGCAGTACAGTTTCCAGTATGCGACAAAATCAAAGCATACTACGGGGTCACGTGAACGTGTAGCCACCCATGATTAGCGATTCTTTTGAAGTCTCAAAATGGCGGACTATTTGTCGATTTTTAGAAGATACCACGAGAGAAGGCGGAGAAGAAAGATTTTAACAGCTACCTTTATGACATTCATTTTGGAGGAGTTTAAAGTGAGTATAACAGTTTAATAGGTTTCAAAGCTATCCTATATTTAGAGGCTGCTAAGATAAAACTAATTAGCTAGCTAAAAAAGGACTATTAGCTAGTGGTTGTTTAGTGTATTTTCTTATTTTAAAACATTTATGCTCGCACTCTCACTCCGCATCGTTCGCCATGTTTTTTTTTTTTTTACGGACGATATGAAACTGGCCGCCTTGCATGATGGGATGCAGTACACCACGAAGATAGCTCTGTTCGCGTTCTGGAATAATTTGCGGAAGTAGTAGGTCATCTGGGTATGTTTCGCGTACTGGAAAATTTCATTTTGGTCACATACTGCATACGGCATATTGATTTAGGGGTTGATCAGTACGCCAATAGTATGTAGCAGGGTATTTCGAACAGGTTCGAAATAGCCTACTACATACTGGATACTGCATACTGGACTCTGTATATACTGGATACTGCATACTGGTCCTCGTAGTAGTATGCAGTACAGTTTCCAGTATGCGTCAAAATCAAAGCATACTACGGGGTCGCGTGAACGTAGCGTTGCATGATGGGATGCAGTACACCATGAAGATAGCTCTATTCGCATACTGGAATATTTTGCGGAAGTAGTAGGTCATCCGGGTATGTTTCGCGTACTGGAAAATTTCATTTTGGTCAGATACTGCATATGGCATATTGATTTGGGGATCGATCAGTACGCCAGCAGTATGTAGTAGGCTATTTCGAACAGAGCCCTTGTTTATACTTTCGCGAGTGACCATATCGCTCGACTCCGCCCACTTCGCGCGAACCTTCGCGAACGACAGAGTTGCCAGGTTCGCGGTTTTCACGCCAAATTGGGCTTGTTTGAAAATCCAGCCGTGGGTAAAAATTCTGGGGTTGCGAGGTGCGGTTTTTTGGGCTACTTTTGAGTTGGGCTACCGCGGGAGTTACAAGTCAACACTAAGAATCTATCGCGATATAATACTTAATTTGTCTCTCAACACAACAGCTACAGATTGGCAACATTTTGGATTTGTTTCAAATAAACATGAGACCATTGGAGCACACCCCCACGATTCTAATTCGATAATATGATTGGTTGATAAAACTGCCAATCTATAATAAAAGCTCTCAATGTAAAAGGCAAGGGTATGCGACAGATAAACAGAAGGTCCTGGGGGAGGGCCTTTCTCTCTTTTACCTAGAAACAATGGTGTGAAATATTCTGATTGGTTGATTTTTTATTTCAGCGCTGTTTTTTTTTTCCAGCTCAAGTACGAAAAGTGGATTTGAAAGCCGATTTATAGGAAAAATACAAATTATTGGTGAAGTGTTATTAACATATATTACATATAATAAATAAAGCATCCTTTTTAAGATCAATTAACCTTCAGAGAAGGCGTTGAAGTCCCTGACGGTTCGCCAATGGTATAGTGTTAATTCACCACATATTGCCACTATATTACCTGTTTTTTTGTCGCCTTTCTTCCTCCACTTTTCTCCTTTTTCTACCCTGGGCACTGCCTTTTTGAGGTCTTTACAAGGAGATGTCACTCACTCTGTGGTGTGTTTTTTTGTGTGTTGTTATTATAAGAATTATTAATTTGACTAATATTATTAAACAATGAAATTATGATTATGTGGACTTTGCTTGTTTTCACATTTATTAATTTGGTAATTTGTAAAAAAAAAAAAAAATGCACGCGAGCGCCCCCCTGGACAGACGGCGCCCCTAGCATTTGCCTATGTCGCCAAATGGAAGGGCCGGCCCTGGTAATATATATATATATATGCTTATGTGTTAATGGAGCTACTGTTTGTATGCAAGACAAATTTCAGATCTGATCTGATAATAAAGTATTATCATCATCATCATCATATATGTGTGTGTTAATCATGTAAGTAGGGCACTGAAGCCATTCAGTGTCTGGTATGGCTCAGTAGGCCTTAGAATTGTACTGTCTTCCCCCTGGACATCCTGATGTTCCTAAACTGACCTCACTGGAGACACTAGCTGGTCTCCTAGTCTCAACATGGAAGTGGCCACGTCGGCTCTCAGACCATCATGAGATCACCAAGCGTGGATGGAGCATGAGGGGAGGGGCCAATATACATTTGTCTAATCATGTGTGAATTATGCCAAGTTTATCCAATCATATTCATTTAATCACCTCATGTTCACCTCGTGATCACCTTGGGTGCTTATGAACTAAAGTATAAAAGATGAGAGTTCCCAGGGGGGAATTGGCTCTCTGTGGCAGACGCCTTGTGCGTTTGTAACAGGGGTCTCTGGAACTAATCCATACTTGTTTAATAAATTCATTTTACTTTATTATCTTACCCAACTGCTTCTGACTTTTAGTGTGCTCACCATTTTGGGTTTACAGAGTTTCAACCACAAGGTGTTAGTTACAGGCCACACCCTCAACTACTACGACTTCTGTATATATTCAGGGGAAACACTTGAACATGGTTCAGTTTAATAGTTGTAGCTACTTGACAGAAGTATCTGTCAGATTTTTTTCAACAGATTAGGATAATGGGTTTTCTTAGAGGGCTCAAAATAATCTTTAGGCATAACAATGAATACACTTTTTTGTTATTCAATTTTGTAAAGATGTTATCTTCAAATACACTAGTGCAGATTAAAGACTCCAAAATGGTGGTCAAAGCCAAGAATGTAGCGGTCAGTCTTAGTGTGTCCCGAGCTGCTACGACTGTGTGTGTGTGTGTGTGTGTGTGTGTGTGCTTCTACACCTTAGAGCAGCCATCAGGATCCAGTGTGTGCACACACGTCACGTACTCCTGCATAGCCTGGTCTCTGCTCATCTCTCCCAGCTGTTTCCACGCTGTCCTGCACACATACACCACACACTTCACTCACATTCAGAAACTCACAGAAACACAGACATATCTGAACATCCTGGTCTACATTCCCCCTTTCTAGGGCTGCACGATTAATCGTATTTTTATCGTTATCGCGATGTGAAGTTTCACGATAAACACATCGAAAGAGCCACGATAACTCCTTGAATAACAGCAAACTCAAATTGCGTTATCCTCGTCCAGCATTAGAGGGAGCTATTCGCGCTGCATACTATGATCACGTGACGTAAGTAGGCAAGAGGCAGAGTGAGGCAGAGTTGCCAGGTTCTCGGTTTTCACGCCAAATTGGGCTTGTTTGAAAATCCAGCCGCGGGTAAAAATTCTGGGGCCGCGGGGTGCGGTTTTTTTGGGCTACTTTTGAGTTGGGCTACTGCGGAAGTTACAAGTCAACACTAAGAATCGTTCGCGATATAATACTTAATTTGTCTCCAGTTCACACTCGCAACACCCCCCCCCCCCCCCCCCCCCCCCCCGCCGACAACTTACACTCGCAGATTTTGTGCGGAAAGCTTTTGTAGGACCTGGCAACCCTGGAGTGGGGTGAACACGCTCATCAGACACGCGATTTGGTTTAAGCCTGGTTTACACTTGATGCGGCGCGAGGGTCCGGGAGGCGAAAATAACGTAATCGCGGTGGCGTGTGCAATTGCCTCGCGCGCTGTCGATTCACGAGGTCGTGCACCTCTCGAATTTTGTAAGTTCGCGCGCGCCGCGTCTCGGCGCAACGAGAACAGTCATGTTTGCAGGGTTCATACACCTATACAAGGTGGAATTCAAGCACTTGTACGTCACTTTCAAGGTCCATTTCAATAATTCCCAGCACGTTATTGAATTAAATATTTATACATATACTCTAAATGATTCGAAATAATTCGCTTTTTTATCACATTATTTAATGTTATTATTTATTTAAAGTTCGCGCGCGCCGCGTCTCGGCGCAATGAGAACAGTCATGTTTGCAGGGTTCATACACCTATACAAGGTGGAATTCAAGCACTTGTACGTCACTTTCAAGGTCAATTTCAATAATTCCCAGCACGTTATTGAATTAAATATTTATACATATACTCTAAATGATTCGAAATAATTCGCTTTTTTATCACATTATTTAATGTCTATTTATTTTCAAAACGCCCAATCTTAACTTCTTCACGTTCTCTCATGTTTCGTCCTGGAATTACAAGAGGCTCGTATTTGTTAACGTAATACAAGAGAATTGTTCAGTCAGACAGATATTTGTTGTGAAACGAAGTAGTTACAATTTCAAGCCTTTTCAAATACTTTAGCCTAAATTCCAGCACTTTTCAAACCTGAAACACAAAGCAACATTAAAATTGGTCAGGTAAAAGTTCATTCCCTTGTATTTGAGGGGTGTTTTTTTTTATACTACTAGGCCTACATATCGTTTCGGACAACACTGCAAAGAATGTGACACGGCAAGATTAAACGCTTCCGCCGTTCGCGGAGGTTAACGAGGTGTGCGGAGTCGCTCACTCGGGAAAGTATAAACCTAGATTGAATCTATTGTTGAATAAACCTGCAAAATATTTGGAATTATTCTGGATTCATTACACAGTAAAAAACAAAACAAATTAACGTGCTGCTGTTCAGAGAGACACTACATTTCTGTATTTTAATCTTAATTTATCGTGGTTCACATCGATATCGGGATATCCAACAACGTTATCGCACATCGCAATTCTAGTCCATATCGTGCACCCCTACCCCTTTCTAATGTGTACTCTTCTGCCATTCCCTAGCCAGCTTAGATTTACCTGTTTTGGCAACAGCATAAATATAACTATGACCCTTAGACACAAAAAAGGAGCAGAAAATATATACTGATTATACATATATTCCTACATATGGTTAGCGTTTGGCTTGTGTGTGTGTGTGTGTGTGTGTGTGTGTGTGTGTGTGTGTGTGTGTGTGTATAGCACATAATGGGTGTACATGGTCTCTGAGTGTCTTACCATTTCCTTTGACCCTCGAAATCGAAGAAACCAGGTTTTGCTGTGTTGCACTTCCCAACTTTGGCCTGTCAAACAAGAGCAGAGTTATAACGTACACGGCCATATCCTACTGTAATCTCCCCACATTAGAGGTCCAGTACCGCGTTCAGCTGGTTCACCCGGTCGTGATTATACAGTCACCGTGCTGCTGTGTGTCCCGACAGCTCAACACAGGCCCGGGTGTGAAATAACGTTGTGCGTTCAGGTGGATCGAAGCTACCTGTTTGTACCGCGCGTACAGGTACAGCAGCTGCTCCCGCCCGGCGCTCGTAACCAGGTCCCGGACCCGCTCTGCGGCGGCCTCGAACTGGGCCTCTAACCCGGATCCCTCTAGCCGGTGTCCCGGGTCCACCGCGCCGTAGTCGAACTCATCCACCCCGAAATCAGAGTCGGAGTCGGAGCCGCCGCCGAGCGCCTCGCCGGTGTCGGGCCGGGCCGGGTCGGTACCCGAACCTGTCGCCGAGTCGGGGGAAGACGATGGAGATCGGGACGCCATTTAGTGATCTGAACAGACGCGGTATGAATATCCTACCGAACCTCTACCGCAATTGGCCGCCTGTGAAGTTTCGATGAGAAAACCCGGTAGTCGGTTGATTAGTTCGTATCTCATGACAACATCGCGAGCTTGGCGGAATCTGTCCCTTAGCGGTACGCCGTAATAAAAGGCCCGGATAAAACTGCGACCTCAACAAACGTTCCGGGGCTCTTTTAACCAAACCTACCGCTGTACTATATTACTGTAGTCCATTACTGGTCTGTATTGGTCTATTACTGGCAGGGCCGGAGTGGACCCCTTTTTCAGCCCGGGAGGGGGGAGCCCACCCTCCTCTGACCGACACCAGTCACCGTCAAAACGATAATTAGAGAGATACGTAAACAAAGTGATGGGAATGATAAATAATTCTAATCTTTGTTTGTATTTATATATACACGTGTTCTCTATGTAATTCTTATTCTTGAAAGTCCTATACTTCTTGATGGTCAGGGTTAGTCCAGGGCTGTGGAGATACAGCCACAGCAGGGGAGAATTTGGAGTGGTGAGAGGGTCCAGGGCAGTGGGTTGATCCACACTGGTTAGACAGGGCAATGGGTTGATCCTCCATCATAGCTGGTTAGGCAGGAGGTGGGTGGCCCAGGGTGGATAGCAGGAAAGGCTCGTTTCTCCTCGTCTCAGTATTTCTCAGGTAGGAGTATGACCAGAGTGGCATATCGGGAGATTCGGGAGAATCCACTATGGGCCGGCTCATGTCAATCTCTAGTTTGGCCGATTGGAAAAAGTGGGCCGGAGTTGGGTATGAAACTCCTGGGCTGAAAAAGGGGGCCACTCCAGCCATGGGTAGGCGTGCAGCCATTTGGAAAAGAAAGATGGACAATTAGCTCTGTATGAGATTATATGTGGGACAGAGGAAATGTCACATTTCTGGAGTATGGCAGCAACTCTGGCAATTAAATTATTGCAGCCTAGCTGAAAGGGCAGAACCAGAAGGTAACACAGACTTAGGAGCATCCAGAGACATTGGCATCCATCCACTGCACCGTCAACAAACTTGAGCACCCAGTTTACCATAAAACCCTTCACCCATGAACCCCTGGATCTGTAATCTTTATCTAAGGGGCCACATTAATGACCAAATGTCAAACTAAATAAGTATGTATTTATGTAACGACTCTTTTATTTGGGTGGATGGATGGATAAATTTTGGCCAAGGTTTTATGTGGATTCCATTTTTTAAATTCAGTTATTACTCAAATTATAAATATTTTGACACAAAATAACCTATAATATTATATATATATAATATATTTTAATTAAATAGCATTTACTCATATATTACTCATATATACTCATATACTCATTATTTGTATACAAATATAGATTACGTACTATACAGTGTTAACATCGTCCACAAGATGGCGGTGTATCCAAGTCTTTCACCCAAAAATTTGTTTGAGGAGTATTTTTCTGATAATTGAAACGTCTTCACTGACAGAGGCTTCTTAAATGGGTAGAGGATTGTTTGAATACGTGTTTCTAAGATGCTGCTTGTGTCATATTGCAGTGAAGTATTAGGGTTAGGATTTAGGGCTAGTGCATTAGGGTTATGGCTCAAGGATTAGGGTTTAGGGCTAGTGCACTAGTGTTAGGGTTTAAGGTTTATGTTAGGGTTAAGGTTTAGGTTAGGGTTATATGGAAGCCCATTCCCGCCACCTAAAATAAAAAAAAAACAGCACATATATATATTTTTCTCATTATTAAGTAAATTGATATCTCATTATTTTGAGATACTAAGTCATTATTTCGAGATATCTCGAAATAATTACTTAGTATCTCGAAATAACGACTTAGTATCTCAAAATAATGACTTAGAATCTCGAAATAATGACTTTGTATCTCGAAATAATGAGATAGCAATTTACTTAATAATGAGAAATATATATATGTGCTGTTTTTATTTTATTTTAGGTGGCGGGAATGGGCTTCCATAGGGTTAGGGTTAGGTTTTAGGGTTAGGGTTTAGAGCCTGTGCAGATGGCCTGCTTCTGTTTTTTCTTCTTTTTGAGCAGTTTTAAACTCTTGTTTAACATGTGAAAGCCCAGCATGAAATTAGGGAAGTATAATTAATGCTGTTAACTACACAACATAACTAACACTGTATACATCCACATGCGGTGGTCTCGCGGAAGCACCAGCAGAATCAGGATTAGTGGGAGACGGCCCCTGCAGACGCGTCTTCTCTGCAGCTGTAATCACGTGCTGGAGCAACGCAGCCAAATATGATCTCACAAACTGACACTTGCATCTTACTGTATGTGAACCATGAGATTGAAGAGGCGCACACGGCCCAGCATGTGGGGGCGTGGCTGCTGGAACGACCTGTCGTCATGGCACCGTTTCCGTTCCACTCAGGCTGGTTGGGTTATGCTTTGCCCATCGTCTCATGCTGAGGTTTGGTGGGCAAGCTCTCTCCAGCTGTTCATTACTGCTGTCTGTGTGTCTGCTGTCTGTGTGTGTGTTGTTTGTATGTGTCTGCTGTCTGTGTGGGTGTGTGTTGTCTGTGTGTGTGTTTTTTGGGTGTGTTTGCTGTCTGTGTGTGTCGGCTGTTTGTGTGTGTGCACGGACGTAATTTGGGGGGACGGGGGGGACATGTCACTTTTTCAAAAGCCGGTTTTGGTCCCCTGCCGTTTTTACGGTTAAAAACAAATATTTAAATAGCGGGGAATCCATGCCCCCCCCCCCCCCCCCCCACTTTTTCAAAAGCCGGTTTTGGTTCCCCTGCTGTTTGTTTTTACGGTTAAAAACAAATATTTAAATGGCGACGAATCAAGCGCTAGGACCACGCAGAAAACGACCGCTCCGAGTTCTCACGCTGAATCCCCCCCCCCGTCAACGATTGACACACACCAAATTCACGAACTTCCCAAAACTTTTAATATGTTATTCTGTTAGATTATTACTGTTGTACGATGGGTGACATTGAAAATCACCGATAAACAGTAGCAAGCGATGAATCATAAAACAAACGGAAAATGTCAACAACTCTTAAAACTTAAAACCTTTCTGTCAGGTTAAATATTTGTATATATTTAAAATGTCAACGGCCGACGTATTGTCCTCATTTATTTGAACTATTTTGTGCCTGTTTCTGTAGTAACACGCTCGGGCTGCTCTTTAAACGCACGTGCGTTGTGACGCCAGCACGTCTCGCTCGCGCTGATGGCGGATCGCGTCTACTTCCTAGAGTCCGGAGAGCGCGAGGAGGGGAGGTCACTCGCTCGAGCGCCTCCGCCGGGGCAACAACAAGGGGGCAACACCGCCGTGATTCAGCCAACTGTTCTGGCTCTTTAGTCTGTTCAAAGTTGTACTTCAACAGGAGTGACACGCGGGAATGGGGAACTGTGAGGTTTAAACGGGCTCGCTGGGCAGATCGCGTGCGCAGTGGCGCACGGCAGGAACTTCAGTGAGAAATAAGACACGCGCAGAACTGCGGGCGGAACGTCTCGCGCTCTGCGCTCCTTCAGAATGAAATTCGCGGAGCACCTTTCTGCTCATATAACTCCGGAATGGAGGAAGCAGTACATCCAGTACGAGGTGAGGGACACGCGGGGCTTCACCTGCTCCACGATCACTAATGCGCTATAAATGTGGTTTATGATTACCTGGACTTACATCATTACCCAACACTCGCACTTTGAACCATTAGTTTTACACTCGAATTGTTATTTGCAACTCAAAACGATTCGACTTTGTATGTATTATTATATTATATTGTCATTGAGTTTGAGCAGTTACCGCACTGCGCGGCCTAAAATGTCATTGGTTCACTATAGAGGAGTTGGTTAATTTAGCAAAAATGACCAGTAAAGAGTATGGGGAAATATTAAATATGCGACTGAAAAATATAAATATATACATAAAGGTGTTTCATGGTTTTACTTTAACGTTAAAGACATTTAGTTTTAAAACGACAGTTAATTAAGATCTATGAAGGATAAGCAGCTAATGTCCTCTCAGCTGTTTTGTGTGTGCATGTATTGTGTATATATGTTAGATTTGACTGATTCTGCCCTGTTGATTGTTCAGAGCGCGCGCGACTCTGAAAGCTCTTTGTCTCTGTGCGCGTGTTCAGTAATTAATGGGGAGGGAGGTTCAGTTCAGCCTCTCTGTGCCTTCACTAAATGTTGCTTTAAAACAGCCTTTATGTGACAGTCTCCCACTGTGACCAACATCACCCGCCATATGGCACGATTCTTCACCCTCACATCCTATGACTACAGTCCTTACACCATCTACAGCCCCTGACACCGACCCACAAACCTGCCCAAACTCCTTTTCTTCTTCTTCTTCTTCTTCTTCTTCTTCTTCTTCTTCTTCTTCTTCTTCTTCTTCTTCTTCTTCTTCTTCTTATTATTATTATTATTACAGAATAAAAGAAAATGTAATTAAAACATAGTACTCTGTTGATTTGATCAATATAAGAATTAAATGTAAAAACAAATGTAAAAACAGGCGCATGCAGCCGTCCTCTGCGGTTAAACTGGGTCTATGTTAATATTAACGCTTTAGGCCTTTTAACAGCTTGACCTGTTTTAATATATATAAATATATATATATATAATTAATTATAATTATATATATATATATATATATATATATATATATATATATATATATATATATATATAATTATAATTAATAATTATATATATATATATATATATATATATATATATATATATATATATATAATTTTTTTTTTTTTCAAAAAGTCTATTTTCAAAAACTAAAACCACTTTTTAAACATGTGGATATTTATATTTTCGTTTTTTAAGTCACAAGAGACGAGAGATTTTTAAGTGGTGGCGGTGGAACCAAACGCCATTTCGTTTGAATTATGAACAAAGAAAATTCCAAATGACTCATTGTGTTTGACAGTATCAATCTCAAACTGCAGAGAGCACCATGTAGAGGTCTTTCATGTGCAATCTTCAAATTTGCGCTACACAAATCTTGCTTAACATAGCTCTCAAATTACTGAAATTTTGCTATATAAATATAAATCCACAAAAGTGGTAGTTATAGTAGTAATAAAAAAAGATAATCATTATTATAATTCTTATGGTTGTGGTTATTAATTGCTAGTTAATGAATTGCTGCATTTTGTGGGCTGTGGTGATCACGGCTATCAGCTCTTTCCTTCTTTGGACACATTGATGATTTCATGATTTATTTTCTTTTACATGAGGTGTTTCATGCTGTGAGATTATTGATCATTTCCAGAGCTGTTCACGGGCACTGCTTGCTGGCCCTTCTGTGTGTGTGAGGAAGAATTGCCTTTGTCTGGATTCCTGAATCCGCAATGACATTTGTGATGTCAGTGCAGACAGCTGACCAGCAGCTAAACAGCAAATCAAACTCACCCTCTCGCATTATGTGTGAAAATACTGAAGACCACCAGTAGTTCCCTTATTCCAAAATTCAGGGATATGTGTCTGTCTGCTGTGGCTTCTTTAGGTGTGTGTGTGTGTGTGTGTGTGTGTGTGTGTGTGTTCTCAGTACTGATGCTCACAGTCTGTTACAGGCATTTGAGGTGGTGACCACATTAAAATAGTGTATGCTTGTTCTGTGTAGTAGGTGTTTCAGATGTTTGAGGAAAGGCGTGTTACAGGTGTGTGAGTGAAAGGTGTGTTACAGGTGTGTGAGTGAAAGGCGTGTTACAGGTATGTGAAGGAAAGCCATTTGAGGAAAGGATGGTGTTTTGAGTAAGGAATCTGAATTATGAAGCTGTAAACGCCATTATTATTATAACATTTTTTAAATTATATTAATATAATTTTTCATAAAATTGGTGATATGACATTGTGTAGTATAATATTGTGTGATATTTTGTTATGATTTAGTTATATATGTGTGACTTTATACAAATATATTTGATTTGATTTGACTTTGTGATATTGTGTTGCTGTATGATGTCATGAAATATATAATATTATATGACATGTGATGTGAATTATATAATGTGATGTGATGTGTGATACTGTATTGTGATGTCACTGTGTTGGTAGAATATGCAGTCAGGATAAAACTATGTGAAGAACCAGCTGATTGGCCCGTAGCTCATATCTAATACAGGATGATGAATTCTTCTTCCAGGTCATCGCTATCCTCTAGTGCATGGTCAGTCAGAGGTGTCCCAGTGGCAGGAGTCCACGTTTGAGTTTCAGTGAAAGGATCCCATAAGTTAATGTTTCTGAGTGACAGTTGCAAAGGTTCTCTGATAATCCCAAAGATCGTCTGATAATCCCATAGATGCTCCGATAATTTCATGGATTTTCTGCAATAAATTGAGGCTTTTAGGTTTTGGCTTGGAAACTTGCTGGTTCATTGGAAGCTCAGACAGCTCTTCATGTTCAGGATGCTGAATGAAGGAGTACTGTACTATATTAGCACTAACACAGTAACAGTGGAGGAGTACTGTACTACATTAGGACAGTAACAGTGGAGGAGTACTGTACTACATTAGGACTAACACAGTAACAGTGGAGGAGTACTGTACTACATTAGGACACTAACAGTAACAGTGGTGGAGTACTGTACTACATTAGCACACTAACACAGTAACAGTGGAGGAGTACTGTACTACATTAACACTAACACAGTAACAGTGGAGTACTGTACTACATTAGGACACTAACAGTAACAGTGGAGGAGTACTGTACTACATTAGCACAGTAACAGTGGAGGAGTACTGTACTACATTAACACTAACACAGTAACAGTGGAGGAGTACTGTACTACATTAGCACACTAACACAGTAACAGTGCAGGAGTGCTGTACTACATTAACACTAACACAGTAACAATGGCGGAGTGCTGTACTACATTAACACTAACACAGTAACAGTGGAGGAGTACTGTACTACATTAGCACTAACACAGTAACCATGGAGGAGTACTGTACTACATTAGCACTAACACAGTAACAGTGGAGGAGTGCTGTACTACATTAGCACTAACACAGTAACAGTGTAACGCAATAACACTATAAAACAGTTATAGCATCATACAAAAATGTGTATATGTGTGAGTAAATGTGTGTGTGTTTAAATTTGTGCTTGTGTGTATAATTGTGTGTATATGGATCTTTGCGTGTGAGTAAATGTAAATGTATATATATATATATATATATATATATATATATATATATATATATATATATATATATATATATATATATATATATATATATATATATATAATGTGTGTGTGTGTGTGTGTGTGTGTGTGTGAGAATTATTTGTATGAGTGTAAATGTTTGCACATAGTATCTGTTTGTTGTAATATCTGTGCGGGTTGTAGAATATCTGCGTGGTATCTGTGTGTACTTTAATATACCTGTATATATGTTCATGAGCATACATGCACGCACACACACACACACGCACACACACACACTTCTCACTTCCCTGCTGGGGACGGCATCTGCTGTCAGCATGTCTTGACTTACAGATCTGGCCAGATCCCTCACACACACACACACACACACACACACACACACACACACACACACACACACACACACACACACACACACACACACACACACAGTGAAGTGCTGTAGCTCTCTTGTCTGTATTAGAGTGACTCCAGAGAACATGGTGCCTGCCCCTTGTGTGAGCCTCCATCGCTATGGCAATGCCGCCATCTTGTCGAGTTTGATTTGCTCAGTTGCGTGTGGAAGCTTGACTGGTGCGGTCTGCAGACCTCACACACACACACACACACACACACACACACACACACACACACACACACACACACACACACACACACACACACACACACACACACACAGACAGACATGGTCCATTCAGTGAGGAACAGAGGAACCAGCGTGATGTCTGTCAATAAGGCTGATCATGTCAGGGCACCTGGCTATTGTGTGGCGGAGCAGCCCCTCAGAGTCCCTGCGCAGTGAGAGCAGACGCAGCGAGAGCAGACGCAACGAGAGGAGATGAGCAGATGCAGTGAGAGCAGACACAGGGAGAGCAGACGCAGCGAGAGGAGATGAGCAGACGCAGTGAGAGCAGACACAGGGAGAGCAGACGCAGTGAGAGCAGACGTAGTGAGAGCAGCTGTATGTTCAATAACAGGCTGGTAGTACTGTTAAGAAACAGGGCCATATTGGAACTGACCATTGAGAACCAAACACACTACACACTCAGTAACATTAGTTTAAAAAGTAAAATATTATAAGGGTATTTTACATAATATTACATTTATGTATATTTACTTAATATAACTATAAAAAAATAATTATTTTGCAAATTATAATGTTGAGAACGTTTGAGAAATCAGGTTTGTTTTTGCACACATAAAACATTTAATAAATCTAACGATTCATTGAAATGCGTTCAGGGTGAGGAGTGGTGTCTGTGTTCAGGGTGAGGGGTGGTGTTTGTTTTCAGGGTGAGGGTTGGTGTTTGTGTTCAGGGTGAGGGGTGGTGCGTGTGTTCAGGTTGGGGGTGGTTACTGTATTCAGGGTGAGGGGTGGTGTGTCTGTGTTCAGGATGAGGGGTGGTGTGTGTGTTCAGGGTGAGGGGTGGTGTCTGTGTTCAGGGTGAGGGGTAGTGTCTGTGTTCAGGGTGAGGGGTAGTGTCTGTGTTCAGGGTGAGGGGTGGTGTCTGTGAGTGTTAATGCCCCTAATTGTTGTGATTCTGGGTTTATATACTTAATCTCTTCATATATTGAATCAAATGAAGCAGAACTAAAACCCTTGATGATACAGGTGTTGTGTTCAGTGGTGTGAGATCCAGAGTCACTCCCCTGTGCCACGTCCAGGTCTCTGCAGGCAGGAGATGGTTTATTGAGATGGAGATGGAGAACCTGCAGTTCGTTTCTCAGTAACGCGGAGCTGGACACCTACGCTGATGCCCTCAGACTACATAATGACTCTGCTTCTCCATTGCAGGCGTTCAAGGAGATGCTGTATGCTGCTCAGGATCAGGCACCATCCATAGAAGGTAAGACTCCTCCCCCTGAACAGACTGGGCCCTCCCCCTGAACAGGCTGGCCCCTCCCCCTGAACAGACAGCAGACTCGGATAGCCTCTCTCTGCCCACACAGGCCAGAATAAGCCCCACTATTAATAGAGTGTATCTCAGCAATGCATGAACTCACAGCCTGAACTGCCCACTGTGGCCAAGAATGGGGCGGTACGGGGGGCGGGCAGGGGGCGGAGCTCCTGGAATGTTTTGTTTTGCTTCTATCCACACATTCTATACTGAATACTGAAAAGTAATGTTTCATGTACTGAATACTGAAAGTAATGTTTCATGTCCCAGAAGCAGTAGCACCAGATATTTAATGCTGATTCAGTCACAAATATGGGTGTTGCATTTGTGAGTGAGTGGATGTGTGTGTGTGTGTGTGTGTGTGTGTGTGTGTGTGTGTGTGTGTGTGTGTGTGTGTGTGTGTGTGTGTGTGTGTGTGTGTGTGTGTGTGTGTGAGAGTGTGTGTATGTGAGTGAGTGTGTTTGTGTGTGCGCGTGTGTGTGTGCATGTATGTGTGTGTATGAATGTGAGTGAGTGAGTGTGTGTGTATGTGAGTGAGCATGTTTGTGTGTGTGTGTGTGTGTGTGTGTGTGTGCGTGTGTGTGTGTGTGTATGTGAGTGAGTGTGTTTGTGTGTGTGTTGGCTGCCTGCCCCTAATTCTGGATATTTGTAGTTGTTAAGATTTTTTTGGCAGTACTCACTGTGTCATCATCACGGGTGAATGTAGACTGACAGACATCCATGTACCACATGGGGGTGGGGTGCTGGGGCCTTGCTGCTGGGGGCAGGCCATCCTGGGGGGGGCTCTGCTCCCTGTGGTTCCCCTGGGCCTGCACTCTGTGGTTGGGGGTGTGCTGTCTGGGGTCTCCCTCTCCCAGCCGCTGGGGCGGGCATGTGGGGGTCACGGGGAAGTACGGCCCTGGGACTCCACTGCTCCTGGAGGGGCCGCGAGCGGTGCGGTGGGATGTTGTCACACCTTTCTACCCTCGCTATTAGTGTATTCCGTACATTTATCCTATGTTGCTCATACATAAACACACACACTCACACATAGACATACATCACAGTCATTTGTGTAGTTTTTCCCAAGTGCTGTATGTCTTAGGTAAACTTTCTGTTCCTCTTTTAGTAGCAGCAGTTGGTCAACTATTGCAGTGGTCATTTGAGCTGTGTTCTTTCTGCCCTTCTGTCTTTTGCCTTTTTTACTTCTGGGCTCACTAGTCAGTGTGGTGGATCTGGAACGCACTGGCTGTCTCAGCTGGGTGTGAGAAGGCTGGTTTGATATTCTGTGAGCGTGCTGGTACCCCAGGGACATCATGTACTGGGCTTTTCCTGCCATTTCCACCCTCATCTCCACTATTAACCAGCCTGGAGCAGTGAGGTCAAAGTGTGTTTCTGCTAGAATTGCAGACCGCTCAGAATTGTCTCTCCTCGTCCTGTCTGTCCTCATCCTGTCTGTCCTCCTCCTGTCTAGCCCCTGTCTGTCTTTTCTTTCACATGTCTGGAGAGCTGCAGGATGTCTGAAAATTTTATAATCTGACATGTTTATAGATGCTTGGCAGGGACTAATCACAGTGTCTAATGTTAATAATAATAATAATAATAATAATAATAATACAATTTATTTATAGGCGCCTTTCAGGACTCTCAAGGTCACCGTACATGAAAGAATAAAATCAAAGCAAAGAATATAAACAACAAACAAACAACATAAGCAATAAAAAGCAGGGAGCAGACTAGAGACTATATGCAGTCCTAAACAGGTGTGTTTTGAGGCGTGATTTAAAAACGTCCAAGGAATCAATATATCGGATGTCCGGTGGAAGAGAGTTCCAGAGGCGGGGAGCTGAGCGACTGAAAGCTCTTAGCCCCATGGTGGTCAAATGGGCCGGGGGAACAATGAGACTGATGGACGAGGAGGATCTGAGGAGGATGTTCACATGTCTTATCTGAACATTAGAGAATTGCACAGGTGCTGTAGCAGAGATGCATTCCCTTTAATGTACAGTACAGTTGAACAGTTGTGTGGCACATTGCAGTGTGTTGTGGTGTGACGTTACATGTGATGTGAACTATGAAGTGTAGCGGTGAATGGTGAGATGTGTAGATGTGTAGTGGTGTAAATGTGTAGTGATATGTAGTGGTGTAGATATGTAGTGGTGTAGATATGTAGTGATGTGTGTGTAGTGGTGTAGATGTGTAGTGGTGTAGATGTGTAGTGATGTGTGTGTAGTGGTGTAGATGTGTAGTGGTGTGTGTGTAGTGGTGTAGATGTGTAGTGGTGTGTGTGTGTGTAGTGGTGTAGATGTGTAGTGGTGTGTGTGTAGTGGTGTAGATGTGTAGTGATGTGTGTGTGTATAGTGGTGTAGATGTGTAGTGGTGTAGATGTGTAGTGATGTGTGTGTAGTGGTGTAGATGTGTAGTGATGTGTGTGTAGTGGTGTAGATGTGTAGTGATGTGTAGTGGTGTAGATGTGTAGTGATATGTAGTGGTGTAGATGTGTAATGATGTGTAGTGGTGTGTGTGTGTGTGTGTGTAGTGGTGTAGATGTGTAGTGATGTGTAGTGGTGTGCATGTAGATTTGTAGTGATGTGTAGTGGTGTAGATGTGTAGTGGTGTGTGTGTAGTGGTGTAGATGTGTAGTGGTGTAGATGTGTAATGATGTGTAGTGGTGTGTGTGTGTGTGTAGTGATGTGTAGTGGTGTGCATGTAGATGTGTAGTGATGTATAGTGGTGTAGATGTGTAGTGGTGTGTGTGTGTAGTGATGTGTAGTGCAGCAGGAACAGTGTTATGTGAAGCCGCATGTTTCTGTGGTCGTGCTGTGGACTCAGCTAGAGTAATTAACACTGTCTGATCAAAAATACTCCAACCTGTCTGATCTCTGATCTGATCTGAGCTGTCAAATCCAGCAGTCTGATAGCAGTGTCCAGCTCTTCCTCTGTCTTACACTCTCACAATCTTTCATTCTCTACTCTGTTGACTGTAGTGGTAGGTAGAGTGCCAGCTGTAAGGCTGGGTGTAGTGTTAGGTGGAGGCTGGCTAGCATCATGGCTTGGTGTAATGGTGGGTGTGGTTTGCTAGGTGTTATGGGGGGTGTATTGGTGTAAGGATGTTGGCTATACATGGCTGGGTGTAGCAGTGTTGGGCTGGGTTTAGTGGTGGGTGGTGTTGGGTAGTTGTTGAGGGTGTAGTGGTGGGTGGAGGCTGGGAGCTGTGGGCTCACTCTCCCTGCAGGGTGGGGGTGAGCTGGAGCAGCAGCTCCTTCCTCCTGCTGCTTCATTATTTATGGACATCCTCACAACCCCACCACCCCCACTAGCCCTACCACCCCCATCACCCCGTAAGAAAAACCAACAAAAAGGAGTAAATGTAGAACTGTAGAACCTCCAACAAGGGTGTGTGTGTGTGTGTGTGCGTGCGCGTGTGTGTGCATGCGCATGTGTGTGCGTGCACATGTGTGTGTGTGCGCGCACGCGTGTGTGTGTGTGTGTGTGCGCATGTGAAATGCCCAGGTTAAAGTATCACAGACAAAAATCGACAAACAGCAGGCAGGCAGGCAGACAGACAGGCAGAGAGACAGGCAGGCAGGCAGACAGACAGGCAGACAGACAGACAGTTCTGGATGCGTTTGTGCTTCTTTCAGATACAGCTGTACCCAGAGAGGACCGAGTGCACATCGCCTTCACCCTGTGGCCCATATATTATTAATCTGTGAATTACATCCCAACTGAACAGTGTGTGTGTGTGTGTGTGAGAGTGTGTGTGTGTGTGTGTGTGTGTGTGTGTGGGAGGATGAATAGATTTTGTGAGTGAAAGTGTTACCAGTGAATAAAAATGCTTTTCCTAAAGCTTTTTAGTGGAATTATAGTTTTAGTTGCATTATAGTTTCATTACAGTGTTCTTTGTAGTATTATAGTGTAGCATTTCAGTGGCATTGTAATTTGTAATCATATCAGTGTTGTTCTAGGTGTTTTAGTAATTTTCTTTGCATTTGTGTGTGTTTAAGAAGTGTTTCTTACTAGGGGTGACCTGCAATAGTTGCTGATTCGACTATAGTCGACTATACCCCTAGTCGGCTATGAACGTCATAGTCGAACGTACCATTCTGACTGCATGGGGGTGCCCAAGGATGCTGCTAAGCATATATAGCCTATATATCGTTATATATAGCCTTTAGTCAAATAAAATCATCCTAATTTCTGTTAATAAATATTTTTAAATGATGTGTGCATTAACAATATGCATCTTCTTTACTACACATTAATAAATCACACCCTGCAGTTGCACAATCCAAATGAGTGGAGGTGAACACGCTACAGGATAGTCAGCATCTGCCAAGATTATAATGGCTACTAAAAAAACTTCAAAAGTGTGGGAGTATTTTGAAAAAGATAAAGATAAATCAAACAAAGTGCAAGTTATGTCATCAACATCTTCCATTTCAGGAGATCACGTGACCTCTGACAGAAATGGCCGCCTAGCTCAGTAGCTCCCGCCTGGCTTGATATAATTCATCCTTTAATGTAGACCTAAAGTTGAGACCTCAAGTTAAGAATTTTGTAACAACTAAGGCGTCCAGTTTATGGCTAAGCGACAACTGATGCCGTCGTCTCCAGACAAAAAGCGCTCCAAAGACGTCTCTGCCGACGAAATGAAACTCCGTGCGGTAGTAGCTGAGGAGCTGCGGCTACACCTTGATAGCGTCCGAGACATGTTCAAGGAGCAGTTTAGTCTCGTATCCGCAAAAATAGATACGTTTGAAAAGGAGATTAAAACTATGCACAATAACTTCGAAAACATGCAGCTAGCGATCAGAAAGGTTAAGAAAGAATCTATGGATCTGCGGTGTGAGATGGAGGCCCTGCAAGCCAAGATGGCGAGTCAGGAAGATAAAAAACGCCAGTCAAACATCCGTATTATTGGTCTTAAAGAGGGCGAAGAGGGGGACGATCCGGTGGGATTTATCGAAAAACAACTGCCCAAATGGATACCCTCTCTGGATGGGTCAGTGGTGGAGGTGGAAAGAGCTCACCGCATTTATAACGCGGACCGGGCGAAAACAGGACCACAGACCTTCATTTTCAAGGTGCTTCGATACCGGGACCGCAATGCCATACTCAAAGGCGCTCGCACCGCCGCACCGCAGGGCCGATACGACATGCGGGTAAACAGATCCAGTTCTTTCCAGACTACAGCACTTTTACGGCCAACAAGAGAAAAGCAATGGCCCTGGCTAGGAAAAAGCTCACGGAGATCGGCATATCCTCGTTTATGCTCTATCCGGCTGTGGTGAAAGTTCTCTATAAAGGGAAAACCTCCTTCTTTGAGAACCCCACGGATATCGAGCGATTTGCAGCGGAAAATTCATCCTCTCCCCCTAACGCCAACACGACGGTTGAAGACAGAATGGATGCATAACTGGTTTTAGGTTTGATCATCCTTAAGAAGGTTTACATGCCTAACATGGTAGCCGGGCGGGGTGGCTGACAGGGGCGATCTACTGTTGTGCCGGCCACGTATCCACACGCTTTTGTTTTCAAGGCAGAAAGGAGAGCTTGTTCCAACTCCTTGCATACTGCCTTAATGTTCACGTTATTTTTTTTGTATTTCATCTTACTATTTTTGTGTTGTATGCCCAGGATTGCCTACGTAAGTTGATTGATGCTACCTTTCCATATTCTTTTCTTATAATTATTCTAGAAAGTCGATGGAGAACTTTTACCGCATTTACTTTCTGTGGAGTTAATAGGGTTGCATTATGTCGATTAAGATCATAACGTGGAATGTTAATGGACTAAACGGTCCCATCAAACGTGTTAAATGCCTGGATTATCTTAGACATATTGGGGCATCAGTTGCTCTTATACAGGAAACTCACTTAAAATCCATAGATATACACCGTTTTCAAAACAGGAATTTAAAGGTTGTAGCATCATCTTCAGCAGCTAACTAAACTAAAGGGGTCTTAATAGTTTTTGCGAGGAAATTACAATTCTCTATAGACTTTACCGGGGGTGATAACGAAGGTCGTATTACGTATGTTCTAGGTACTTGGAACAGTACAAAATATGCTCTAATGTCAGTTTACGCCCCAAATGAACACAACCCCACATTTCTTCCTAATTTAACTCGAATCATTTTAGGTTTTGGGGATCGCCACCTTATAATAGGGGGAGACTTCAACGCTGTTTGTAACCCGTTATGGGATAAGTCGCAGTTATCGCCAGTGGATACTTGACCTTCAAACGCTTTAAATCACTTTCTAAAAGAGGTCAATATATCTGATGTCTGGCGTTTAAATAATAACGGAGTTAAAAATTATACCTTCTTTTCCAATCGTCACAGAAGTTACTCCCGAATAGATTACTTTTTTATTTCACCCCTACTTATTCCGTTCTTTGAAGAGACAAATATCTTACCTATCCTTTTGTCAGATCACTCTCCTTTATCTTCAATGCTTCTTCCTACACCAGCACTGAGCAAACCTAATCGGTGGAGGTTTAACACCTCCCTACTACAAGACCCGAATTTTCTACCTCTTCTACGTAACTCACTTGTGGAGTTTTTGCAGTTCAATAATGATTCGGCGCGTGATCCTCAATCATTATGGGAAGCAACCAAATGCCACATTAGGGGAAAATGCATAGCCTTCTCTTCCGCGCAGAACAAAAATAGAAAGGGTCGTACAAAGGAACTGGAGAGCTTGATTGGTGTGCTGGAACAGGAACAAAAGGATCAATACAATTCAGAGAAAGCTAAAGAATTAAATGCCCTAAAATCAGAATTAAAAAGTATATTCTCAAAAAGAGCAGAATTTATCATGCATCGTACTAAACAAACACATTACTTTAATGGAGAGCGACCAGTAAACTGTTGGCCTTACGACTAAAACATAATGAACAGAGAGCCTATATACACGCAATCAGAGATAATGGGATAATTTATACCCACCCCAATAAGATAAATGAATTATTTGAATCATTCTATCAACAACTATACACCTCAGAAGTTCAAGCGAACTATGCGAAATGTCAAAGCTTTCTAGATAAACTGCAACTTCCTAAACTTAGTACCGATCAGCGTGATCTCTTGGACCGTGCCATATCAATGAACTAATTAAAATCAGCATTAGATCTGCTGAATTCCAACAAAGCTCCTCGTCTGGATGGCATTCCCCCTGAACTACTACGGGCCTTGTGGGACATCATTGGTCATCTCGTTCTAAACTCCCTCAACTTTGCTATAGAACAAGGCTCTCTCCATAGAGATCAAAACACATCCTTAATAACTCTGATACTGAAGAAAGGAAGGGATCCTTTGGACTGTTCCAGCTATAGACCGATCAGCCTTATTTCCACCGACTCCAAACTGTTTGCCAAAGTTCTGTCTTCCAGGCTCGATAATTGTATAGGAGGTCTGATCAGCTATGACCAAACTGGTTTCCTTAAGGGCAGATTTGCTTCAGATAATATGAGACGGTTGCTTCATATCATTGAACAGTCTGACTCATACATGCCTTCGACATCAATTCTCTCTCTCGACGCAGAGAAAGCATTTGACAGAGTCGAATGGGACTATCTTTGGGCAGTGCTGGAAAATTTTGGTTTCAGGCATTACTTTCTGAAAATTAGGACAATATACAGTAATTCCTCTGCACGTATTTTAACTGGCCTTCTGCAATCAGCATCCTTTAACCTCGGCAGAGGCACACGTCAAGGATGTCCATTATCTCCATACCTATTTAATTTATCTCTGGAACCACTGGCTCAAGCAGTCAGATTAAATTCTTCGATTTATCCCATAATATGTAGGAATACTTCCCATAAAATTTCATTATACGCAGATGACATCCTACTCTATATTTCAAACACTACAGTCTCTGCCCAAGAGTGTCTAAAATTTTTTGAAAAATTTGGTTCTCTCTCAGGTTACAAAATTAATTGGAATAAATCTCTACTATTACCCCTTAAAGAAAGTGAGGTACCAACCCCAGATTATATCTCCTCTCAAATTCCGGTAGTCACACATTTTACATATCTGGGTATTTCAATATTCCCCACATTGGATCAAATATCCCGATATAACTATTCTTCTCTTTTAAAGAATATTAAAAATGATCTCAGCAGATGGTCCCCCCTGTGTTTGTCTATGCACGGCAGAATAGCAACCATTAAAATGAATGTCCTTCCCAGGCTAAATTTTCTCTTCTCTATATTGCCAATAGCCCCCCCTACTGGCTATTTTAAGGAACTTAATTCAGCGGTGAGTAAATTTATTTGGAATACAAAAAGACCTAGAATTCGGCTCAGAAACCTACACCGTCTTAAGCGTGATGGAGGACTGTCCCTTCCAGATTTTAGGTTATATTATTTGGCGTTTCAAGTCAGACCATTGAAGATATGGGCCAATGCAGATTCCCCAGTATCCTGGCGTGACTTGGAAGTTAATATTACCCAACCGCTCAGACTGCAGGACCTACCCTATGCCAAGATTCCGAAACAAACAATTAGGACATTTGGTGCTATAGTTACCCACTCCATTCAAATTTGGAAGGAAGCAGAATCAATTATGTGTGGTCCCTTTACCTACACTGAGAATACACCTCTTTGGCATAATAGCAACCTTAACACTGATAATAAACCCTTTGTATACAAAATTTGGTCTGAACAAGGTATACATACTCTGAAGGATATTTTTTATGAGAAAGGTTTAAAATCATTTCAGGATCTTCAAAAGGAGTTTAACTTGCCTGGGTTTTCCTTCTTCCTATACTTAAGATTAAGATCGGCCCTAAAAACCTACGGTGTCCCATGGTCCGTCCAGTTATGCCCACATCCTTTACAGAAATGGATAGATGATACTGTCACATCGAAAGGCATGGTGGCTACGATATATACAACACTTCTTAAGCAAACTTACTTAAATCCAACAACACCTACATTTTGGGAAGGGGCGCTTGGTGTCCAACCAAATTGGGACACAGTATGGAAGAACTGCTTTAACACCTCCAAGAATCCAGGTCACCAATTGATCCATTTTAGGTCTATCCACAGAGCTTATTTTACTCCCAGTCTACTGTACAAATTTAAGATTAGACAGAGTCCATACTGTCATCTATGCAATTCAATGGAACTTGGCACCTATGTACATATGTTTTGGACATGCCCGACTGTGGATGCTTTCTGGTCTTATATTCAGGATACCCTCTCCAAAATTTTAGGACAGCCCATTCAAAAGGATCCAAAGATATTTCTGCTATTAGATGACTCTACGGAAATGCTATCTCCCCACCAGAAAAGGATTCTCCTGGCTGCTCTCACAGCAGCTAAAAAGACAATACTCAAAATGTGGATTGAACCCTCCACTCCTCCACACACTCTCTGGATCACGTATCTACACGATATCACTCTCTTGGAGTGCACCACAGCCAAAGTCAACGGGGCTAAAGCAAAAACAATTGCATCCTGGACTAAAACTGAAAAAGACTTGTTAAAATTGATGAGAACCTAGCGAGCTTAATTCCGCTCCTTTTCTGCTCCTTTATTTTATTTCCTTTTTATGTACATTACTCCATTGATTACTGAATTATGAATGTGTATATTATTTATATGGTAACATCACTTTTGTCAATAAGGTAGTATCACTTAGTTGTCACTACTTCCGTGATATACTGTGAAGAACAACTATAGGGCTTATCTTAAGCAATGTTCCATTTGTTGTTGTACCCTTTGTTGAAATAAACCAAAATTTGAATCACAAAACATCTTCCATTTCACATGACAACAACCAACATGGCGTACCATTTAAAACGGGTAAGGCGAAAAAAAAAACAGTTCAGCCGTTTGTCATTTCGGTCATGTCGTCTCGTCTCATCGTGGTGCGTCTCGGCAAGTAGGGCTGTAAATATTTTTTGTTATTGTTTGCTTTTTAAACCCCGTTTGTGATGTTGCGTGCAGGGCGACGGACGAGGCACAACGTTACATCACAAATGACACTTTTAATACATAATTTTTTAAATACATAAATGGAGCAGACAGCGCACGTTTAACAGTAAGACGTGTAACATAGACTCAAACAACGACGAGCACAGGACACTGCGCGAACGCACATTAAATAGACAAACCACATAAGTCCCGAGTGATGACGAGACGAGCCACAGGTGAGACGGATTAACACAAGACGTAACCGCACCCACGGAGATCCACAGACGCAGACGACTGGACGTAGACAACGTAAACACACGCCCCAAAAGGGAGGGGTCAGAGGCTGTAACATGACAGATCCCCCCACCAAGGGCACTACCTGTCCCGGGGTGCCAACAGAACTGAATGCCCCGAACCCACACCGATGGGCAGATCCGGAGCGTTCAGTCCTGCGTCTGGCGGACGCCCTGGCAGCCTTCTTGGTGGGCGCGCGATCAGTCTCTTGGGCAGCCCCAGAGGGGCCGTCTCTCACTCTCTCCCCTCTGAGGGTTCCACTGGGGAACTCCACCTCCCCCTGGTGGTCGTTCTCCCGCTCCAGCTTCCTGAGCGGTGCTTTCCCTCTCCATCTCTTCCACACTGCCTGAATGCCAGATCATCGGTTCCACCGGTGTCTCGCCACGGGACCAATCCATGGTGCTCCCCTCAGAGGGATGGGAAGAAACGCCCTCTCTCTGACCTCTCCTCCCCCTCACGGTCTCACCCGAGTACTCCGAGGGGACCGGGCTCAAGTCACCGTCTTCCGTGCCCGGCTTGCCATCCGAGTACTCGGACAGTTCGGAGCACTCGGACGGAGGAGGGGTCGCTTCCTCTCCATAACGCTCGGTCGGGGCCGAGTATACAGATGGAGGAGGGCTTTCATCTTCCTCCTCGCCCTCACTGTAGTACTCAGTGGGGGCGGAGTACACTGAAGGGGGATGGTCTTCTTCCTCCTCTCCCTCACCGTAGTACTCGGTGGGGGCGGAGTACACCGAAGGGGGATGATCTTCTTCCTCCTCACCTTCACTGTAGTACTCGGTGGGGGCGGAGCACACGGAAGGAGGATGGCTCTCCTCCTCTTCCTCTGCATATTCCTCCGACTCCTCCCCCTCGAACTCGCTCTCGAGGGTCTTCAGAGCTCAAGGGCAGAGGCGGTCTTTGCATAGAGGCGTTGCTAGGCAATTGCCTTGGGCCCCTCCCACTGTAGGGCCCCCTTGTCTAGCTAAAGCCAGGTTCACACTACACGACTTTTCAGTCATCAGGTTTTTGTGCTGTTCGCACTACACGACTGGTTGTGCTGTAATTGTGAGTCTCTCAGTTGTTGTGGCTTTCACACTACATGACTGATCGGCGACGCGGGCTCACGAATTAAACGACTGGGGAATCGCAGACTCATCTGGCTGCCGTCCAAAAACACGAGAACACGAAAACGAAACACTCGCGAGAACCAGCAACACCACGAAGAAGATAAAACAATGTACATGTACTCCACATTTTCGTTATTATTATTTTTTTTTTACCGTTTAACCACTCCATAGTCCCAAATTGCCAGAATTATTTCATCTCACCATTGCAGTGAACATAGATATAGTCAATCGCACTATTTCTCCAGTGCTGTCACAATAACTTAAACACAGTGTTGTAGTAAAGTTGTATGAAGCTAGACGCTGCTGTTGACTCAGTCGCCGACTGGGCTAGATATGAAACATGCTAGATATTAAACATGCTAGATATCTGCCGGTCGTCTGCGATGAGTTGGCGACCACTCGGCGACGGCTCGCCGAGCGTCTTTCAGCAGTTCACACTACCCTGAGCTAGCACCGAATGATTCCCGATTTGCCTCCGACCACAGTTTCTGTCGGCGATCTACAAAAACAGTCGGCGACTGAAAAACCAGCCTAAAATCGTGTAGTGTGAACCTGAACTTATTTCTCGCATATTAATGTTGATGGGCCCCCTAGCTAAATTCGCCTTGAGCCCCCAAATTGCTAAGTCCGCCACTGCTCAATGGAACCTACCCTTAGCGGAGAGAGGTCTCTGGAGGGAGAGGGGTAGCACAGACAGCGCACGTTTAACAGTAAGACATGTAACGTAGACAGACTCAAACAACAACGACGAGCACAGGACACTGCGCGAACGCACCTTAAATAGACAAACCACATAAGTCCCGAGTGATGACGAGACGAGCCACAGGTGAGACGGATTAACACAAGACGTAACCGCACCCACGGAGATCCACAGACGCAGACGACTGGACGTAGACAACGTAAACACATGCGCCAAAAGGGAGGGGTCAGGGGCTGTAATGTGACACCGTTACTTGAACCTTTACTTATACATTTTTTTGTTGTTATGTGGCAATTTTTTTTTTTCAGGCAGGCATCTTTTATTTAAAATATTTTTGACATTTTGCACAGTCCCTGTGACAGTTCGATATGCACACTCCGCACTGACGGTGACTTTTTTTTTGTTAATGTGCTCTAACGTTTTATTAAAAAAAAAAAGTAAGTAAATAAATAAATAAAGGCTGAATAAAGCCAACCTTCCATGTTTATTCATTTATCTGAGTGTTTTAGGTTTTTACTTTGAAGTGGAAAAAAAGACTATTAGTCGACTAAAGGGAAAATCTGACTAATCAGATTCAACTATGAAAATCCTTAGTTGAAGACAGCTCTATTTCTTATAGAATTCTTCCACAACAAATGTTGATGATGTTTTGTGTCTGGAGTTCTGCTCCTTCCTGAGTTTTCATATACCTGCCCTCTTTTGTGCAATTTTAGGCTTATGGATGACATGAATTTAGTTGTTACCAGACACAGTTCTACAGTGATAAAGATTGTATTGGTAAAACTAAACATTCATTTGGTTTTATGTCTGATGTCAATATTTCTGCTATTTTTTAATGCCATATATGGCTTAAGATATGTTTATGTAGACATCAGAAATAAGCTGTGCTCTTCTTGCCTTTGTGTAAATATGCATTCACATGTGCGTGTGTGTGTGTGTGTGTGTGTGTGTGTGTGTGTGTGTGTGTGTGTGTGTGTGAATGGGTGTGACAGTAGGAGGAGGCAGCTCTAGCATATGTTCAGGTATTTCATTTTTGTGCCACATTTGGATACAGAAGACATTTTCCATAGGATGGGCCTGTGAATATGCAAGGACACAAATTGAATGCACCAACATATTCACACAGGGCTGTGATAAACACATATAAACCCATACACACCCATATAGTCCCATATAGACCCATATATAGACTGCCTTTGTGAGCTGAAACAGATGAGCATAAATGGAGTTTGGCCTCCTGGGTAGAGTCCTGCACCGGGTCGGGTACCCACGGGTACGGGCAAATAGATGCTGAAACGGGTGGGTTTTACACATACCGAAATTTTATGGGTGGGTATGCGGGCGGGTAAGTTAAATAAGTGGTCATTTTTAGTAGGCTTTTATTTGCTACGTAATGAACATAGTGTTACATTTTGCCTGATTAGCGCCTCCCGATGGTGGTGGCGAAGCTCAGGGGAGCTTACTTATACCGTAGCTCCGTTGGCCAGAGCGGGCTGAACTTTACTCTTCACCCGTTCTGGGGTAATACCCAAACTTCGGTTCTTTTCCAGCGGAAACATGAGCAGAGGCTGGTTATAACGCAGTACCGGGCATTTATTGTAGCTTGCTTGGTGGTTACAAAGCAAATGGGTGGCCGTGCTAGAACAAGGAAAAATGATGAGAGAGAACTTAGCGTTTAGGATTTGTGATACAAAAGCGCAGAACGCAGCTCAAACCTGGGACTGTGGACGATATACTGTTCCTGCACAGTAACCTAGGATAGATTTGTGAACATATGCGATTTTATTTAGTTGTTATACTGGCATTTGCTCCCTCTCGTTTTGCAGTTGCTAAATTTAGATAGGAATAGCCATACTGTTCCTGCACAGCAACCTTATATTTTATTTTGTGTTGTACTGACGTTTTTTCAGAGGCGCATTGAAAAATAAAGTCCTCTATAGGAATACTTTCGATTTGTGTGATTTTTCACGGGCACGGGTGGGTAACGGGTAGAATATTAACGGGTCCAGGCGGGTACGGATTTAACTTTGAAATAGCCACGGGTTATGTACTCTGCGGATATGGGTGGGTACGAGTCTCAAAAATCGGACCCGTGCAGGACTCTACTCCTGGGTTTCTGTGTGTGAGAATGTGTGAGGGGTCTGTGTGTATCTGAATGTGGGTCTGTGCCCGTGTGTCCATTGTGGGTCTGGTGAGCTGCAGTATAGCTCCAGGCTGTTCTGTGAAAGTCCAGACCCTGTTGACATTGACAATGATTGGTGGATTGGACCACAAAGGACAGGAGTCATAGAAATTGCATCATTCCACATATAACTGTGATATAACCACACATAACTGTGACATATAACCATAATGCACTTCTCACCTAAACCACAAAGCCCAAGCCTGGGGAAAGATTTGAAGGTTAAAACTCACCAACCTTTTGTAAGTATTGGTTTCCTGCTGGATACTGTTGTCAGATTCTCCCTACTGGCACATTGCCTTGCTTATGAGAGATTTTTATTTTAAGATCTCAGATTTCAGATATTCAGACATTCAGTAAAATCTCATTCATAATCCAAGCACTGTAGGGTAAGTCCTGCATGAATTATTTATGGGTATTGTTATGGGTAGCTCCACTTTTATTATATGATTAATTATTAACAAGCATAAGATACAAAGCACATGAAGAACAGCTTCTCTTCCATTATTTACAGTCATTTTATTGGGCAACATGTACTGCCAAACATTCAGTTACACAAATTTCAGTTTCACGTACTTTCAAACATCTGAAAGCCACTGTGACACAGGTAGCAGTGTTTAGTCTGTGTGGTGTTGGGTAAAAATAAAGGACAAATGGGTGGTGTGAGAATTTCACAGAGACAGATGGGTGGTGTATTTCAAAGAGACAGACGGGTGGTGTGTTTCAAAGAGACAGACGAGTAGTGTATTTTAAAGAGACAGACAGGTAGTGTATTTCAAAGAGACAGACGGGTGGTGTTTTTCAAAGAGATAGATGGGTGGTGTTTTTCAAAGAGACAGACGGGTGGTGTGTTTCAAAGAGACAGACGGGTAGTGTTTTTCAAAGAGACAGACAGGTGGTGTTTTTCAAAGAGACAGACGGGTGGTGTTTTTCAAAGAGACAGACGGGTGGTGTTTTTCAAAGAGACAGACGGGTGGTGTGTTTAAAAGAGACAGACGGGTGGTGTATTTTAAAGAGACAGGGTGGTGTAAGTATATTAAAGGGGCTCGAAAAATGACTAATGCAGGTAGAATTTTTAAAAAACTTAATTGAGAAATCAAATAATCAAATCCTTGCTCCTCCAGCTCCTCCGGCCTGTAATCCCATTAACATCTCGTGCTTCCTGCACAAAAGCAGAATATTTATCCATAAGCCATAGATAGATAAGCCGCCTGTGGGAAACACTAAGGATCTAGACTCATAATGCTTATTAGTGCAATGACATGATAGTAATGCAGCTGTGTTTCACTGTGACACAGTGAGTACACACAGGCCCACAGGGGAAGATCGAAAACATGAAGATTGATACACATTACTGGATTAAAGAAGATAGAGACTTGTAACACACCAAGATGGGAGACAGAGAGAGAAAGAGAGAGAGAAAGAGAGAGAGGCAGGGAGAGAGGCAGAGAAAGACAGAGGGAGAGAGAGAGGGAGAGAAAGAGAGGGAGAGAAAGACAGAGGGAGGGTGAGAGTATATCAGTGGGACCAGGAAGCAGAGTTGTAGAGTTACAGGAAGCATGAGTGACTCCAGCATCATTGGAGTCCATATTGAGCAGCATCTAATAAGGCCAGACTGGACTTCACAGTCCAGTGAAGTCCTCTTTGTCATCTCTCAAAATGCTCCTGGATATTCAGATGAGTTTTTTTCAAATGAAATTTTGTTTAATTGTGTTTTTTAAATGAAGCAACTATATTGGCATTCTTCCAGGCTGTATCTGAAATGAAATGAAATGAAATGTGCCATATTTTGTCAATTGTGATTTTTACACCCCAATCGAAATTTGTCCTCCGCTTTTAACCCATCTGTGCAGTCAGAACACACACACACACACTAGTGATTACTAGGGGGCTGTGGATCACACGTGCCCAGAGCGGTGGGCAGCCCTATCCCGGCGCCCGGGGAGCAGTTGGGGTTAGGTGCCTTGCTCAAGGGCACCTCAGTCATGGCCTGTCTGGGAATCGAACCCACGACCCTCCGGTCACAAGTCCAGTTCCCTAACCGCCAGGCCATGACTGCCCCGGATGACTGCCCCATCTGCAACCTGTATTTATTACAGATGTATTACAGTCCACATACACTTATCCTGCTCACAGCTATAAACACTCAGCTACAAACACTTAGTAGAAAGCGTTAACTGGGCCACTGTTGTAGTCCGTCCTCTGTGAGTTGGTGGGTGATTCATCCTCCAGCGTTGCACTAATATCCATTTATCTGCATTTTGTTGCCTGTACGTGTATATTTCTATTTATATTGTATATTCGAGATTGTGTATTTACTGTGTTCTTACTGTGTGTTATCTACTGTGTTTTTATGGTGTATTTGCTACTGCACTGGAGGAGTTGCTACAATCTCACTGTACTGTGTATAGTGACAATAAAAGGCATTCTATTCTATTCTAATGAGCAATGACAATGACAAATAAAATCTGTCTGTCTGTCTGTCTGTCTGTCTGTCTGTGGGTGCGGATCTATTTCAAGAACAGAAGTTCTGCATTGGGTGGTGTCAGCCAACAATCAGAGTGGTGTGAGGGGTGTGGTGAATCAGGGTGGTGTGAGGGGTGTGGTGAATCAGGGTGGTGTGAGGAGTGTGATGGCAGTTCAGACAGGACCTCCAGTCTTCTTCTGGTCCGCCCATGGCTAGATCCTGAACCTTAACCCTACACCTAACCCCTATCCCATATCCCCTAACCCCTATCCCCTATCCCCTAGGTATATATAAAGGACATTCAGTATAGATATATGCATAAAGGACATTCACCAGATTAGATATGTTTTACTTTCTTTAGTAGAGATATTCATGGAACACATTCTAGGAACTCATTAGGGAAAAGTAAATCCAGTCAGAGTGAATCCTGTCAGATTCAAACTAAACTAAACTAAAGCCAAACCTGCCCTCCTTACCTGCTGTAGTCCGTCCAGAATAACATTCTGCCTACAAAAGGAGTCCAGGTGGGTAGGAAGGCAACAGGACGACTGCAGCTTTATTGAATCATGCTGGGAAATGCTGCTTAATCGAATGAGCCCCACATTCCCGCACACATTTGTGGGTGAGTGAGGCAGAGAGCTTCTCCCAGCGTGCAGACAGCTTCCCTCAGGGTGAGTTCCCCCATTGCTTTGTGGGGAGTCTGTCTCATGCAGGCAGGGTTAGTCACAAGCTCACTCTCAGGTTTTATTGTCATTCCGTCATAAACTGTGGAAGGAGGTGTCATGATACAACACAACAGAGTAGTGGCAAAGCACACAGGACAAAGTGTGGATACACAACACAACAGCACAACACAATACACAATACAACAGCACAATACATAGTGCAACAACAACAACACACAACAATAACAACACAATGTACAAAAACAACACAATGCACATCACATCACAACAACACAGTACAATACGCACACTTTGCCAACACTGTGCACAACATCACAGCACAACAATACAATACAGTGCATAACAGTACAGCCATACAGTACACAGAAAGGCATAAGTGTGAATACTCAACAACAAACAACACACCATAACACACCACAGCACAACACAACAGACCAACAGTGCAGCTGCACAATACACAGGGCGGCATAAGTGTATAGGCACAACATAACACCACAACACACCACAGCACAACACACCACAGCACAACAGACAGACAGAGAGAGTGAAAGACTGAGAGAGAGATGGAGAGACAGACAGAAGTGGAGAGTGAGATAGAGAGCTGCTTTTATTTGTCCTGTTTGCAGTTTTCTGCTCTCCATTGATTTCTTTTTATAAGCAGCTGTCCCAGAGGTCTGTGTGTCCTACACACCACCTCCACTCTGTCCTGTCCTCAGAGAGAAAACACCGCCTGCTTCTTCTCTCCTTCTGTCCTTCTTCTCTCCTTCTTGAGGTCCTGCAGCTGCCTGCTAACCCCTCGTCCACCTGCCACTGCCAACCAAGAAAATTCCAAGAAATGTTTATTGATCAGTCAGCCACCCTAAACCCAGACGTCCTCCTCCAGACGCTAGACAGTTTGGAACGTGTTCATTTGTACAGAATCATATGGCTCTGGTTCTAGTAGTGTGTAATGTGTTTATAAGGAGTGTTAACAGCAGGCATCTCTCTGCACTTCTGACACTAACCTACAATCAGTAAATGCAGGGAGAATTCCACAAGCACCTGTGTCCTACACCACAGGTGTAGGTCTGTAGGGCCCATTACACCTGCACCATCTGTATATACAAACCTTACTGCGTGATCAGTATTTACATCCCTTTACCAGCTGAGTAGTGTATATGACTCTTTATAAAGTGATCAATATATACAAACCTTTACAAGGTGATCAGACTATACACCACCCTTCACCAGGTGATCAGACTATACACCACCCTTTACCAGGTGATCAGTACACCTGGTGTAAGTTTAGATACATTTATCTTTTCTTCATCCACCTGCTGCGTCAGTGTGCTGTGCTGTAGTCAGACTGTTCAGTGTGAGATTAATGGTGTATGCACTGGTTATTGGCAAAATACTTAGTGTTTATGAGGCCGGTGCTCATCTCTGCTCTTACAGGGCTGTCAGTCTGCACAACTCTCTCCTCTCCTCTCTTCTCCTTCCCTCTCCTCTCTTCTCCTCCCTTCTCCTCTCCTCTCAGCCAATACCCGTAGAATGCTGCTTTGTTGTCAGACCTCTGACTGTTGTACAGTGACACAGGTTCTCAGTGACAGAACTGAGGTGATTCTCCCTCCGGCCTGCCATGCGTTTACCTGCAGGATCAAACCAGCGTGGCTGCAGCTGTCAGCACCGTTTGCTGGCTACATCAGTCCTGCTGTGGGGAGCAGCAGAGGTGTCTGTCGGTGTGAGAGCTATCGTGACTCATCTACTGCTGTGTCTGCAAGTGTCTGTGTCTACAGCTCTGTGTCTGCAGCTCTATATCTGTGAGCATCTGTCTGCAGCTCTATATCTGTGAGTGTCTGTAACTCTGTGTCTGTGAGCGTCTGTGTCTGCAACTCTGTGTCTGTGAGTGTCTGTGTCTGCAACTCTGTGTCTGAGCGTCTGTGTCTGCAGCTCTGTGACTGAGCGTCTGTGTCTGTGAGCTTTTGTGTCTGCAACTCTGTGTCTGAGCGTCTGTGTCTGCAGCTCTGTGTCTGTAAGCGTCTGTGTCTGCAGCTCTGTGTCTGTGAGCATCTGTGTCTGCAGCTTTGTGTCTGTGAGCGTCTCTGTCTACAGCTCTGTGTCTGTGAGAGTCTGTGTCTGTGAGCTTTTGTGTCTGCAACTCTGTGTCTGAGCGTCTGTGTCTGCAGCTCTGTGTCTGTGAGCGTCTGTGTCTGCAGCTCTGTGTCTGTGAGCATCTGTGTCTGCAGCTTTGTGTCTGTGAGCGTCTCTGTCTACAGCTCTGTGTGTGAGAGTCTGTGTCTGTGAGCTTTTGTGTCTGCAACTCTGTCTGAGCGTCTGTGTCTGCAGCTCTGTGTCTGTGAGCGTCTGTGTCTGCAGCTCTGTGTCTGTGAGCATCTGTGTCTGCAGCTTTGTGTCTGTGAGCGTCTCTGTCTACAGCTCTGTGTCTGTGAGAGTCTGTGTCTGTGAGCTTTTGTGTCTGCAACTCTGTGTCTGAGCGTCTGTGTCTGCAGCTCTGTGTCTGTGAGCGTCTGTGTCTGCAGCTCTGTGTCTGTGAGCATCTGTGTCTGCAGCTTTGTGTCTGTGAGCGTCTCTGTCTACAGCTCTGTGTCTGTGAGAGTCTGTCTGTGAGTCTGTGTCTGCAGCTCTGTGTCTGTGAGCATCTGTGTCTGCAGCTCTGTGTCTGTGAGTGTCTGTGTCTGCAACTCTGTGTCTGAGCGTCTGTGTCTGCAGCTCTGTGACTGAGCGTCTGTGTCTGTGAGCTTTTGTGTCTGCAACTCTGTGTCTGAGCGTCTGTGTCTGCAGCTCTGTGTCTGAGCGTCTGTGTCTGTGAGCTTTTGTGTCTGCAACTCTGTGTCTGAGCGTCTGTGTCTGCAGCTCTGTGTCTGTGAGCGTCTGTGTCTGCAGCTCTGTGTCTGAGCATCTGTGTCTGCAGCTTTGTGTCTGTGAGCGTCTCTGTCTACAGCTCTGTGTCTGTGAGAGTCTGTGTCTGTGAGTCTGTGTCTGCAGCTCTGTGTCTGTGAGCGTCTGTGTCTGTGAGCTTTTGTGTCTGCAACTCTGTGTCTGTGAGTGTCTGTGTCTGCAACTCTGTGTCTGAGCGTCTGTGTCTGCAGCTCTGTGACTGAGCGTCTGTGTCTGTGAGCTTTTGTGTCTGCAACTCTGTGTCTGAGCGTCTGTGTCTGCAGCTCTGTGTCTGTGAGCGTCTGTGTCTGCAGCTCTGTGTCTGTGAGCATCTGTGTCTGCAGCTTTGTGTCTGTGAGCGTCTGTGTCTGCAACTCTGTGTCTGTGAGTGTCTGTGTCTGCAACTCTGTGTCTGAGCGTCTGTGTCTGCAGCTCTGTGACTGAGCGTCTGTGTCTGTGAGCTTTTGTGTCTGCAACTCTGCGTCTGAGAGTCTGTGTCTGCAGCTCTGTGTCTGTGAGCGTCTGTGTCTGCAGCTCTGTGTCTGTGAGCATCTGTGTCTGCAGCTTTGTGTCTGTGAGCGTCTCTGTCTACAGCTCTGTGTCTGTGAGAGTCTGTGTCTGTGAGTCTGTGTCTGCAGCTCTGTGTCTGTGAGCGTCTGTGTCTGTGAGCTTTTGTGTCTGCAACTCTGTGTCTGAGCGTCTGTGTCTGCAGCTCTGTGTCTGTGAGCGTCTGTGTCAGCTGCTCTGTGTCTGTGAGCATCTGTGTCTGCAGCTTTGTGTCTGTGAGCGTCTCTGTCTACAGCTCTGTGTCTGTGAGAGTCTGTGTCTGTGAGTCTGTGTCTGCAGCTCTGTGTCTGTGAGCGTCTGTGTCTGCAGCTCTGTGCCTGTGAGAGTCTGTGTCTGCAGCTCTGTGTCTGTGAGCGTCTGTGTCTGCAACTCTGTGTCTGTGAGTGTCTGCCCTCCCAGGAGAATATAAGATCTGGGCCACATGTCTGGTGTCTGGTGATTCTATCTGCAGTCAGTCAAGCATTATCTCTATTTTCCTTCCAAGAAAAATGTGCCTTGTTTAATATGAAATATGTCTTGGTGTAGTGTGATCTGTCTTAATGCAGTGTGATCTGTCTTAATGCAGTGTGATCTGTCTTTGTGTAATGTGATCTGTTTCAGTGTGGTGTGATCTGTCTTATTGCAGTGTGATCTGTTTCAGTGTGGTGTGATCTGTCTTGGTGCAGTGATCTTTATGCAGTGGTAGTTTAGGTAGCAGCCGTGTGCAGTGCGTTGTGCAGAAGGTCACTTGGTCCACTGGGACTACAGATGTCTGCACGGATATCTGATTGGCTGATGGATGAAGGACCACTCTAAGTATCCAGGCACTCAGGAGCGTTGCCTGGCAACAGCACATCCACGCATTTGGTGGCCTTGAGAATGACTGACACGTTAAGAGGTCTGAATAACCATCACACCATACACACTCCTACACACACTCCTAAACACACTCCTACATACTTCTACACACACTGCCACAGTCCTACACACAGTCCTACATACTTCTACACACACTGTCATACACTCCTACACACACTCGTACACACACTGCTACACACAGTCATACACACAGTCCTACACAGTCATACATACTCCTACACACACTCCTACTGTAACGAATCACGCAAACGCAAGTATTAATGTGATTTATTAACACAATTTAAACAAAGACCAAAAGGAACAAGAGAGAACAACTAAGGACAGGAGAATATACACTATATCGAACATAAGCTAGACAACACGGCAACCAAGCAACACACTAAATGAAACACCACTTTAAACACAATACAAGAAATATTAAACTTTAGACACACCACAAGAAGGACTACTCTACTTACAATAATGGACAAACTAACAATACTAAAGCATCACACAACCACAACACAAACAGAACTGAATAAACTGAATGACTAGAAAGCAAGAAGACTAGAATGCATTGGAAATTTATACACGAACTTAGAAGCGAAAGACGAAGGCTACAACAGAACATAACTACTAAGGGGAACAGAATGACGGGGAGAAATATACGAGCGAAGAAAACGTAAAATAGAGAACAAGGGAGGGGAACAAGATGTGAAGGAAAATACAACTAACAAGGAACAACTACATAAACCAGCAATGAGATATGAAAACTAAAACAGGGAAGACAAAACAGAACAAACCAGACCAGCACACGGGAGAAGCGAAGGGAGGGTACAGGCTACTGAGCGCGGAGAGAAGCATACACCAGCACGTGCAGGAAACATGGCAAACACAATGATGGACACAGAGGACAGAAACAGAGGGGATGATGTACACTGAAACAGGGGAGTGAAACGAGACACAGGTGCGAGCACTGAAGACAGGGTCGTGACAGACTGAGGGAAACTAAGGAAACAGGGAAACTAGGCGGGACCAGGGAGGAGGGCGGAGCTGGACGTGACACCTACACACTCATACATACTCCTACATACACTCCTACACACTCATACACACTCTCACACACACACTCATACACATTCTTCATCTCCATCTCTGTCAGACATCCAGACATGAGTACATAATGCTGTTCTTTCACCCTCTCTCTCTTTTCGTCTCTCTCTTCCTCCCCCCTCTCTATCTCTTTATCTCTCTCCCTCTCTCTCCCCCTCTCTTTTTCTCTATCTCTCCCTCCCTCAGTCTCTCTCTCTCCCTCTCTCTCTCTCTCTTGCACCCTTCCTCTTTATCATGCAATATTCATCATCTGTGGCTAAATGTGACTCTTGCAGAGGACTGGACTGGCAGGCTGTTAAGTGCATGATTCTGAATTTAAGTTTTAAACGACTCCCATCCTCTGGGTACAGGGACATTAGCCCTAGGGTAAAGGGCCATTAGCCCTAGGGTACAGATCCATTACCCTTAGGGTACAGGGACATTAGCCCTAGGGTACAGGGACATTAGCCCTAGGGTAAAGGGCC